>NW_013742720.1:0-5218 GCF_000517525.1 Limulus polyphemus
ATAAACCAGTTTTATTAAGTAAGGACTTGTGTCGCTAAAGTTTCGTCGGAACGAAGTTACGGAAAGTTAATTAACGAACGGAGACGTAACAATATTAAGAACTAAAGCTTTCTGGTGAAAGAGTTGTATTGTTGAAATAATAAACAGCTATCAGTAATAAACAGTTATCGATAATAAACAGCTATCTGTAATAGACAGCTAACTGTAATAAACAGCTGTGTGTAATAAACAGCGGTGTGTGACAAACAGCTATAAAGTTTTACTTAATTTAAAGATTGAAATAAGGAAAAATTAAGATGAAAAAAATAGAATAATAATTATTATTATACGCTCCATACCTTGACCCTATTCATCTGTGGTCGTAGTTGTTCGATGAGAAGAGCTTCTTTGAATTTTTTGTCAGTGTACTTGGTGGTTCTGGTGAAGATTTGTACAGAGAATGGTGGTTCCAAGTCACGTGTTGTCCATTATTAGTTTAAATGTGATCTGTTACTGTGCTTCTTTCATGTTGTTGTTTATAAAATATGTTATACTGTCCTTGTGTGTAGGGTTCTTCCACTCTCTCCTATGTACGTGTGATGACAGATTTTACATGTAAGCTGGTAAACAACATTGGAGACAAGACACACATCTTTAGATTGCAGACACATTTTTTGTAAGACAATTGGCTTTATTGCATTGTAGGGTAGTGTACTGAGATTTTGAAAGTTGTTTTTTATTAGGAAATCTGAACTGGCGATTATAGTTATAGAACTACCATCTATCTACAGACTAGTAGATCAAGCCAGATTACAAAATATTAAATCAAGCCAGGCTACAGACTAGTAGATCAAACCAAGCTGAAGACTACTAAATCAAGCCGGGATACAGACTACTAGATCACGGCAGGATACAGACTACTAGATCAAGCCAGGCTACAGAATATTAAAACAAGCCAGGCTACAGACTACTAGACCAAACCAGGATAGAGACTACTGGATCAAGCCAAGCTACAGAATATTTAAACAAGCCAGGCTACATACCATTAAACTAATCCTGGATACATAATATTAAATCAAGACAGGTTACAGACTACTAGATAAAACCAGGCTACAGACTACTAGATCAAGCGAGGATACAGACTACTAGATCAAGCTAGACTACAGACTGTTAGATCAATCCAGATTACAGAGTACTAGATCAAGCCAGATTACAGACTACTAGATCAAACCAGGATACAGACTACTAGAAAAAGCCAGATTATAGACTAACAGATCAAGTCAGATTACACAATATTAAATCAAGCTAGCTAACAGATTACTAGATATAGACAGATTACAGTCTACTAGATCAAGTCAGGTTACAGACTACTAGATCTAGCCAGGTTACAGACTATTAGATCAAGCCAGGTTACAGAATATTAAATCAGGCCAGGCTACAGACTATTAGAACAAGTCAGGTTACAGACAACTAAATCAAGCCAGGTTACAGAATATTATATCAAAACGGGTTACAGACCACTAAATCAACTCCGGTTGCACAATATTAAATCAAGCCAGGCTAGAGATTACTAGATCAAACAAGGATACAGACTACTAGATTAAGCCAGGCTACAGAATGTTAAATCAAGCCAGACTACAGACCACTAAATCAACTCCGGTTACACAATATTAAATCAAGCCAGGCTAGAGATTACTAGATCAAACCAGGATACAAACTACTAGATCAAGCCAGGCTACAGACCACAAGATCTAGCCAGATTACAGAATATTAAATGAAGCCAGGTTACACACTACGAGATCAATCCAGATTACAAAATATTAAATCTAACCAGGATACAGACTACTTGATCAATCCAGATTAGAGACTACTAGATCTAGCCAGGATACAGACTACTAAATCAATCCAGATTACAGAATATTAAATTTAGCCAGGATACAGACTACTAAATCAATCCCGATTACAGAATATTAGATCTAGCTAGAATACAGACTACTAGATCTAGCCAGGATATAGACTACTAGATCAAGCCAGGTTACAGACTCTTAAGTCAAACCAGGATACATATTACTGGATCTCTTCAAGATAAAGGTTACTAGATAGGACAGAGGGGAAATCCATTGCAATTTTAAGGTCAGTTGAGACGGAGAGATACTTCACCTGTTGGTCATAGAAGAAAAATACCTATTTATTTTATTTTTGGTTAGCCTTAGCAATATCCTTACCTTTAATTCCGTAAAGCTGTCACTCTAAATGAATATATAAATTCACTACGTGCCTACCACTTTAAAATTTCCCTCGAAGTTGCGCTCCTTTCTCTGGAGGTTTGTTCTGTCTGTTCGTGAAAGACCAGAATGCACATCCTACGAAACAGCACCCGCCGAAGAGAAGCAAAGCCCCAAATACCATCATAATCGGACCGATAACACGCTTCGGATTCGAACCTTGATAACGATCATAATTTGGATCATTGAATGGAGGAGGTACTTCTGTATATGCAACACCTGTGATTGCAGCGCCACCTATAATTAGGCATAGTCCAATGAAAGCTCCGACACATGTACAGATTGCTACTGCTTGAAAGTTTTTTATACCAATAAATCCGCTTCCAGGTGCCATTTTTCTGAAATATATAAACAAAATTCATTTTCATTCTGTATTCTGAAATAATCAAGAGAACGTTATTTTTTATAATAACCGTACCTGCAGCACATATGAGAAACATATTATAATAGTGTATTGTATACGTACCAATTACAGAAACTACCAAGGATATACAATAACAATTAATGATACTAAAATGGATTAAAAGTATTAACTTGATATGGACTGAGGTGAATATTACGAGATATCAATAGATCGAAATAACCAACTTGGAACTTTGATTATATTTTGGGCCATAATAAGTTTATAGATGCAATAAATATGTTCTTGAAATCGATAACGTATTTCCTATAACTAATTTCACTATTCTTACAAGAGTTGGAATGTAACACTGTCCAAGTTAGCAGTAACTATGATTTCTAGCACCTTAAATTCCCCATATGAACAAGCAAGAAACAACAAGAAACTTAAATGTTAAGCTTTGTAACCAGAAGATGATAAACGCCTCTGATTTGGAAGAACGTCTGGGTCAAAAGGTTTCATCAAGAAACTGTTTAGCAACCTAAACCTTTCCAGAAACAGTTTTTGAAAACTTCGTTAATATATAGTCTTATATTAACCATAAATATTTGAAAATCAAGACTTTTTAATTTATTTAACACTTAAGAAAAGAAAGAGTAAAAAGAATTATTATTTTTCTATAATAATATGTAAAGAAACTGTGGTAATTTATACTGATGACTAGTCAACATATAAAGGAAATGTGGTAACGTATGCTGAAGTCTTCACAAGATGTTTGTTTTGTTTTTAATTATGCACAAAGCTACACAAGAGCTATCTGTGTTCTGCCCACCACGGGTATCGAAACCCGGTTTCTAGCGTTGTAAGTTCGAAGACATACCGCTGTGCCACTGGGGGGCTTTCTTCACAAGATGTAAAGGAACTTTGATAATGTATGCTGACAATTTGTCTACAGCTAAATGAACTGTGATAATATATGCTGATGAGTGGTCCACGTGAAAAGGAACTGTGGTTATGTATGCTGACGACTTGTCTACATGTTAAAGAACTGTGGTAATATTTACAGACGACTTGTCTACATGTAAAGCAACTGTGGTGATGTATGCTGACGTCTTCACAACATGTAAAGGAACTTTGATAATGTATCATGATAACTTGTCTACATGTAAGGAACTGTGGTAATGTATGCTGACGACTCCTCTTAATGTAAAGGAACTGCGGTAATGATATGCTGACGACTTGTTTACATGTAAATAACCGGTGGTAATATATGCTGGTAACTTGTCAACATGTAAAATAAATGTGGTAAGGTATGCTGACCACTTGTCTATATGTAAAGAAACTGTGGTAATGCATGATGACGACTTGTCTAAATGTGAAAGAACTGTGGTACTGTATGTTGATGAATTGTTTACACATAAAGGAACTGTGATAGTGTATGTTGACGACTTGTGAACATGTAACGGAACTGTGGTAATATATGATAACGACTCGTTTACATGTAAAGGAACTGTGGTAATGTATGTTGACGACTTCTCTATATGTATACGAAGTGTGGTAATATCTGCTGACGAGTGGTCCACATGTAAAGGAACTGTGATAGTGTATGCTGATGAATTGTTTACACGTAAAGGAACTGTGATAGTGTAAGCTGATGAATTGTTTACATGTAAAGGAACCGTGATAGTGTATGCTGATGAATTGTTTACATGTAAAGGAACTGTGATAGTGTAAGCTGATGAATTGTTTACATGTAAAGGAACTGTGATAGTGTATGCTGATGAATTGTTTACATGTAAAGGAACTGTGATAGTGTAAGCTGATGAATTGTTTACATGTAAAGGAACTGTGATAGTGTATGCTGATGAATTGTTTACATGTAAAGGAACTGTGGTAATTCATGCTTATCGTTTGTCCATGTCTAAAAGAAATGTGGTAATATAAAATAACAACTCGTCTACATGTAAAGGAACTGTGGTAATGTGTACTGACGACTTGTGAACATGTAAAGGAACAGAACTGTATGGTACCATGAATCTGTTTTCTAACATAACGACACTAACTTGTTTTATATATAATACGGTACCATAAAACTGTTTGAAAATACAACAACACTAACTGGTTTCATGATTAACACGGTACCATAAATCTATTTTCTAACACAACAACATTTACTGGTTTTATAAATAATACGGTACCATAAAACTGTTTTAAAACATAACAACACTAACTGGTTTTATGATTAATACAGTACCATAAATCTGTTTTCTGACTCAACACTATTTGAACAATATGGTTATTATGATAAGAAACGTGCTATTGTTGTAACACAATATTTATAATATTTAGAAAAAAATATTTCCTGGAAGTTTTGTTCTTTAAAAAGTATTTCAACGATTTTTTAAATTAGATACAGACTATATATCAAGAAGAATTGTATCAACCATGTTATAAATTAAATACCGACTATATAACAAGTAGAATTGTTTCGTGGATGTTTTAACTTAGATACATGCTATATATCAAGAAGAATTGTTTCCTAGATGTTTTAAACTAGATACAGGCTACATAACAAGAAGAATTGTTCCCTAGATGTTTTAAACTAGATACAGGC
>NW_013742721.1:0-6187 GCF_000517525.1 Limulus polyphemus
AAAAAAGTGTAATTTCTTTTGAAATACCAAAAACTAATTTCTGATATAGAGTTAATGCCTCCTGAATCCCTTTGTAGGGCATTGCTTTCACTGGGGGAGGACCTCTAGGACTTTCCTTCTACTATCTTTTAACACCCTCCTAATTTGAAAGTCAGTGACACCCATGTAAGCATTGTAGAGTTATTTTGGAATAAAATTTTTCTGATGTCTGATCTTAAATGAGATTTCAAATTGGTTTTAATGTTCAGGAATAAACGAAAACAAAGTAAATTTTTATCAATTTATGTAAGTACACTACGCAACACAGAAAGAGACATATATTTCGTCTAGGTTTATAGATAATGAAAAATCCATATCAAGTCCAAAGTTAGACCCATCTATATTCCTATACCTCGCATACTTTTGTATAAGATGCTACTTCTACAGGCAATTGGCTCATCTTGGTACCTTTTCAAGTGTTTTGGTTAGAATTTTAATATAATTCTAACTTCAAAGATTGTATTTGTGGAACAAAAATGATTTCAAATGCAGTGGTAAAAGAAAGTGTGCATTTTCTTAAACATTGAAACCATCAAAATATGTTTGTGAAAGAACAAGAAGAAGCAATAATAATTGAACTACACCATTTAATTCAAATACATGAGAGTAGAAATAAAATGCATATAAAGAAAAGGGTGTAATATAACATTTAAGAAAGCCTTGGGTAGACAAAGACAGTTTTGTTCTGCCAATTCCATCATTTTGAGGTGTGGTTTCATGAAGTTTGTCTTGATTTATCAGTTTAGGGATGAAAATTTTCTATCACTCAATAGATATTAGTTGTGAGTTATGTAACTGGCTTTCCATTTGCATAGGTGACTGTTTTCTCGATTCCAGGTTATTAGACTATTCTTATGTTTACAGTATCTTGTATTTTATGAATCAAGATTTTGATTATCCAGTACAATGACTGAAGTTTTATTGTTGTCTCTTTCTCATTTTATCGATAGCTGATTTGTCTGGCACCCTAATACTGTTTGCCTATGTTTTTGGTGGTTGATTATATAATTCCTATCTGTTCTTAGTCTTGTGGTTAATTGTTTTTATGTATGTATTATATCCTATTAATACCAGAGTCTTGCAGATTTAACAGAGAAGCTACCATATTCCTCCCAAGATATTAAATAAACAGGTTTTTGTACCACTCTAATTACTTCTATATGTACTACAATGTTGTTTTATCTCCCTTTGAGTTCTTTTCTCTTCTTAAAGTGGAGACTTAGTGGTTAGAGCACTTGACTCACAATCTGAGGGTCATGGGTTCGAATCCCTCCACCGAACATGCTCGCCTTCCAGAATTGGGGCCATTATAATGTGACAGTCAATTCCACTATTCATTGGTAAAAGAGTAGCCCAAGAGTTGGTGGTGGGTGGTGATGACTAGCTGCCTTCCCTCTAGTCTTACACTGCTAAATTAGGGACGGCTAGCGCAGATAGCCCTCGTGTAGCTTTACGCGAAATTCAAAAACACACAAACAAACTAACATACTGTTTTGTAAGTAACAAAATCCCTGTAACCCTAATACTGTATACAAATCCTATCATAGGACATGATACAAACAGGAAGTGTAGTACAGAGTGAAATGTTATAAGTTTAATTTCAGTATTATTGCGGAAAATATTGTAATTAAATGAAGCCAACAATCTTACAATTAAAATCATATTAAAAGACCCTCGAAAACGAGAAATGTTATTTTAAAAAGACCCTTAAGAACAAGAAATGTTATTCTAAAAAAGATCCTCAAAAATAATAAGCATGGGCCTAGAGCAGTATGAATGACTAATTTTGTAAATTAAAAAAAAATCATAAAACAAATAATAATGGCGTATTGCCATCCATCTTCAGAGTAAGTCATTCGTATTTGAGGCCAATCTGTTCTAATAATTAAAAATATATATATAACAATAAGGAACCCGAATGTTTCTATATTAAAATATTAGTAATTAAATTTAGATAATAATTTGAAAGTTTGTATGGTTTAAGTCATGGGTCCCCAAACTTTTTAGCAGAAGATCTGACTAGAGCCCCAAACAATTAAACTAAAGATACTGAGTACCTTAACAGCATTTTGTATATTTGTTAACAAATATAGCAGTCCGAGCGTTAGTAGTGAGTACTGTTAACTAGCTGCCGTCTCTCTAGTCTATCATTTCACAGTTAGGGATAGTTATACTTAAAAGGTCATTGTGTAGTTTTTGCTCCAAATTCTTAAACTAACAAGCAAATAAGTCTACTTGTAGTCCAATATGTGAACTACATACGAACAAGCCTTTTCTTGTTAGGGTGAAATGAACATGCAATCCAGTCAACTTTCATAATAGCAATATTCGTTTTATAACCATTTACTTACCAATAACTGTCTTATTTCTACCTAGGTGGTTAGGGCGCTCGACTCTCAATCTGCCGGTCGCGGGTTCGAATCCCCGTCACACCAAACATGCTTGTCCTTTCAGCCGTGGGGACGTTATAATGTGGCGGCCAATCCCACTATCCGTTCGTAAAAGAGTAGCCCAAAAGTTGGAGGTGGGTGGTGATGACTAGCTGCCTTCCCTCTAGTCTTTCACTGCTAAATTAGGGACGGCTAGCGCAGATAGCCCTAGTGTAGTTTTGCGCGAAATCAATAACAAAACAAACATTTCTACCCGTTCACTACTGGAGAGGGGTCCACATATGACCTCATATTGAGTAATTTTATGTTTTTGCCTGTTAAAAACCTCAATGTAAAGAACTAACCAGAAAAAAAAACTTGAAAGAAATTGCCCATTTTCAATGTATAAGAATCCAGCCCTAATTAGGGAGATTAATTGCAACATTTTGTGACTCGTGTATTACTAGGGATCCCGTAAGCAACAAAGCCAAGAAACAGCAATCAAGTTGGTGCATACATAGCTTAGAAACATAAAAGTAAAAATTCAATGGGGTTTATATGGTAATTCTAGGGTTAACAAACCTTCTTAACCAAACACTCGTGTCAATGTCCGTCTTGCGACTTAACATCCACATCAAATAAAGCTGTCAAATTTGGCCTTTTTAAAGCAGTGAATGAAAACGATTAATTGCGATGATTTACTTTGTACTTGGTTGTGTCCGATGCTAATCAGCCTACCACCGAGTTTATACTTAGTTAACGTGCATGCATATCTTCCCAGTCAGCCAGTAACATGTTTCGCACGACAGAACTACGTGTAATGCATGACCAAAATATCGTTGGGTGAATATACCTAGAATGTATTTTATGGATTAGTTTTGTTTCTAGATCGCCTTTCGTGAATGATAACAAACGTATTTGTTGGTGTTACAGATTTTGTTTGTTATATCCACAAATATGATTTCCTAAGAAAAATGCCTGATTATACTAAATTGCCCTAGCTTCTGGGGGGAAAAAAGGAAGTCTCTAGAGAATTTTGATCAGATATTAAACATTAATTTAACGGAGATGCTTTTACAGATTTAGATGACAATCTGTCTAGAAGATAGCTATTATTTTGTGAAGTCACACAGGCCAATTAAAAACAGATTTACTATATTTTATGTACAATTTTTATCAAGCCAACTCCCTGGTTGAGAAATAGATATTTTTATATCTTAAATATTATTTCACCAAGTCATTTTAGGGATTTTTCTGGCCATGACTCTGTAACAAGAAACATATTTGTGGAAATAATTTTGAAGAGAACCACATAATTGAAATATTAGAATTTCTCTAAAAATTATACAAATTATTAATAGGAGGTATACAATATTTAAAATATTAAATGGATTAAATTTATGACGAAGTACTATTTACCAAAAAGAAATGTTTTTTATTCAGAAGCCCGGGATCACGTGAATGTTATGTAGGTTGTTAATCTAAGGTTTAATACCTGACAAATTAAACTCTTTTAGTTGTAATCATAAAGAGAAGGAGCTTTCGCTTTAAATCCATGTTGAATAAATCTCAAACACAAGTTGCAGTTAGCGTAGGTCATCCTGAATATTTGTTGGTTTATTTCAGACATTTTGCGCAAAGCTACATAAAGGGCTAATCGCATATAGCAGTCTCAAGTGATGGGCTAGGGGGATAGCAGCTAAAAAACAACACTCACTGTTTAACTTTTTCATGACAAAATAGTAGGTTTTGATGCATCAGTAACAGAAAGAAAGCTATAAATCCTGGGATTCACAGTCCCAGGTCACTAACCATAAGGTTCCACCCGGCTCCACTCCAAACACACATATACATTTTTAATACCCCTCCCCCCAACTGTTTTGAATGACTCGCCAAAAAAACAAAGAAGCAAATCAATGAGACCATTTAGGACGGTTATCGCCTGCGGCAAGACATAACACAAAATTTTAGAGAGGAAGTTTCCGACTTAATCAGAAACCATCAATAGTATTGTCGTCTGAGCGATACGATTCGGTGCATAACGTTTTCGATATTACCATACATTGATTATGGGAATTTTATTATGATGCTCGAGAGATGAAAGTCCGAACTGTTTAAAAAGCAATTGCAGCATATAAATAAAACCATCCAGTTTATTCTGCTACCTTAACGGTGTTAGTCAACGTCTTGTTATAAAAACATTAATCCAAGGGTTTGTTCACCTCTGAACAGGTGAATGTCGGCAAATGAAGTGATGATTTGGTTGGGATTATAAATAAGGAAACTTTAATACCAATAAATAATCTGTTATTACGTTGATATAAAAAATATATCATCTGTAATTCACTAGTTGCTTTGAGAAGCCTCTATCTTCGAGTAGAACAAAGGCGATTACGAAATTCTGGTGACGTCAATGATAACGTGCGAACTCTAATATAAATGTTTATTAGACGCTATAAACGAAAATGATATAGAGTATAGACAATCTAATGTTCCCAACACATTACCAGCCCCACACGATACTTGTGGGGCTGTAAGTGGAAATGGTAAGTCAACTACCTCAGCAATATAGATGAATGAACACTAGCTCCCACACGACACTTAATCAAGTGGAAAATGGTAAGTCAACTACCTCAGCAATATAGATGAATGAACACTAGCTCCTACACGACACCTTATCAAGTGGAAAATGGTAAGTCAACTAACTACTTCAGCTATATAGATGAATAAACACTAGCTCCCACACGACACCTTATCAAGTGGAAAATGGTAAGTCAACTACCTCAGCAATATAGATGATATGAACACTAGCTCCCACACAACACTTAATCAAGTGGAAAATGGTAAGTCATCTAACTACCTCAGCAATATAGATGATATGAACACTAGCTCCCACACAACACTTAATCAAGTGGAAAATGGTAAGTCAACTAACTACCTCAGCAATATAGATGATATGAACACTAGCTCGTCATATAAGTAGTATCTACTTTTCTTGGTAATTGGTGATTATTTTTGGTCTGATGGGATAACCGGTAACGGCTTCTTGCTTACTTTAACAAAATGTTTATTTTTCTTCTTTAAGATTACTTTCTTAGTAACCGTAGGGTTGGGCGTAGCTTAGTGGTTAATGTGCTGGACTGGAAATTCGAGAGTCTGTATTTTGCTGTAGAAGAACATCACCATATTCAAAATAATTAAGAAATAGGTTGAAAATGTACAATAATTTACCCTAATTACCTGTCATTCTATTGTGTTGAGGAAAATGTAAGACGTATCATTGGCAATACTCCATTAAAAAGAAAGAATCAGTGTGTATATTCATCTTGAAAAATTGAGATTTCCATGAGGATGATATATGTTTCCTGCAATTGTTTTTTTAGATTACCATTGATATGAATCAGTGAAATCTGGAACAGTTTGCAGCTTGTTGTTATGCATAAACACTAACTGTTGATATTTCTCTAACAAAAACATACAGTCTACACTAGTAATGAAAAGCGTAGTGTGTTTGTACTCGTTGTGGTATTGGTAATAAATGATAAACATTCAGGAAATATTTTAGACGCACGTGGAAGAGAAATTGATAGGAGTACAGGGATAAAAACTACGTTGCATACGTGATTTATATATAATCACCAATGTTAGGAAAAGTAAATTAACAAACCACATAAAATTACATTATGTGAAAACTGGCAGAAACGTATTTTTATAAACACGTGCAAGTCGGATTTGAAACATTCCGACTAACAATATAAGAACAAAGAGTTTGTTTGTTT
>NW_013742722.1:0-1534 GCF_000517525.1 Limulus polyphemus
ACTTAATTTATATAGCATTGTAATGGAGATTTCTTCTGACGCCATAGGACTCCATTTATATTTTATTTTATATACTTGGTAAAATTAGAATAAATTTAGATTTTACTTATTCCGAAAAACCTTATTGCGACAGTTTTCATTTACAAAATTGAAATCACTACATATTTACGGGGGAGATATGATCCCAAATAACTACTTTAGTGTAAATTTATCTATTTCTCAACTGGACCAGATGTAGCCGAGTGTCAAACTTAGGTATATGAAGTTATCTAAAACACGATTTACATCATGATACATCATTATAAGAAATGTCAGTAAAAGTCTGACATCTACTTTTGTGATGTATGATAGAATAGAAAGCAAATTCTTCGTGAATAAAGGGTTAGATTTTTACACTAAAAATTGAGTATATCTATTCATTTTTGCTTTGAGTGCTAATGGGGTTCATAACAGAATCAGAAGTAATTCTGTGTAACTTCAGAAAGATGATGAACAGAAACTACAAATTTTAGCGAGCCTTTATAAAAGCGAAAACTTAAACGATTTATCAAACTCTTTTAAAATTTTGAGTGATGGCTTTATGCCAAAAGAGTAAGAACTTTCTTTAAGCAGTAAGACTTGGTGAGTAATGAAGAAACTGATTCACATGAGAGCTTTAACTTACCGTTAATAACTGTGGCTGTAGAAGAGCTCAGAACTTTATTTTTGGAATCTCTTAATACGAGCGTGGCTGCTCCGTTCCCAAAGACATTGAAGAAAGTAAGAGTGACTTGAGTTGTAGAACCTGTTTGAACTTCTGTTGGAATCGTCAACAAATAGCCCCTACAAGACATATTTTTATTTAAAAAAAAACATAAATAACTAATTCCAAAATAATATTTGCGAGATTCCTAAATTATCAAAGCAATCATTTGTTTGTAGTTAAGCACAAAGCAACACAAAGGTCTATCTGTGCTGTGTCCACCACGGCTATCGAAACATGGTTTTTAGCGTTGTAAGTCTGCAGACATACCGCTGTGCCACTGGTCATCAAAACAACCCAAAACATTTTAGATAATCTCAATTTAAATGTGAGAAATAAAATTTGAAACTTTTATGGTTTTGTTTATTTCAGCTTCATTTTAATCCTTTCCACACAAGTGAATCATTGTTAGCCAATAAAATCAATCCATATTGTTATATAATATTCCATTTACTTTGTAAAAGTGTTGTGTATAGATTTTCTCGAGATTTGTTACATAAAATATAATACCAAATTTTTAACAGAAAAATAATTCTAACTAAGGTGCAGTTTTTGTTGTTTCATGAAAATGGATTTTCCTATTGTTATGTATTACAATTTCGAATGGTCTGAAACCGAGCTAAATGATAATTTAAATTTAGTAGTTAAATAAATGCCAATATATCTGCAATTTATGATAATTGCAAACAAGATTGATACACAAAGATTTATTTTTTTAGTACAAATGTTCTAATATATATATATATATATAAACAATAATACAATTTATAATAACAGTTATTACAAACAATG
>NW_013742723.1:0-6257 GCF_000517525.1 Limulus polyphemus
CTATTTCTAGTAAGAACTTGAACATTCGACAAAGTACATGATAGTTCTAGAAACGTTGCGTCATAGTAGTCACGTGACTCGCTGACGCAACAGTATTGTTAAGAAAACGCACTGGCTTTTCTATATATTAGAAGTTGTTAATCTAACTGATTTTTACCAATAATTATTCTATGAATACCGCACGAATTCATTTCATGAATGATCTTAATTTTGATTGTTTCACAAAGGAATTTACGTTTGACTGCCTCTACTGCAATTTTCTGCCTGTTTGTTGGTCAAGTTTGATTTCACAAAATTTATGTATTTCAGTTAACTATGAAATGTGAGGTTAGGGTATAGTATAGGGTGGGGGTGGTATGATACTTGCCTCATCATTTTTGATGGGCTATACGCTAGTTAAACATGTAATAAAATACATTTTGTATTAAATGATGTACTGAAGTAAAAGTTCAGAATTTTTGTAGTTATATAATAATCATAAATGCTACATCGAAAGCTTTTTAGTAGACTTAATCAATTATTATATTGTAAAATTATTTCCCAGTAAAACTTGTATTATTCGGTCTTTATTTTTTCAATTAATGAGTTTCACATTTTCTTTTGTCAGATCTCTAATTGAGAAACAATGCTTTCTTTCCACTTATTATACAAAAAGTGAAATGAAATCCAGTCCATAAAGCACCATTTTGTTTAAAAAAAACAATTAACTGAGTGTGATGCCTCAAAAAATAAAATAGAAAAATGTTACTGAGTCATATTTATGATAATTGATACTAATAATCTTAAACAACGAAGATTTGGTTTAAAGTCTATAGATGGCGCTTACGTATTGTTACGATCAGAAGTAAATGTTGATAGATAAAATTTGATTGGTCTAACAGTGATTTGACCTCAAGTTTGTTATAAACAATTATTTAACTTTTAAGTTACACGTTTAGCAACTGGTAAAACGTTTAATTCTTAGGCTACAATAATATTTAAGCTGGAAATGTGAATTTTTGAAAGACAATTCTTACCCGAATTATGTGGTAAGGTTGTTGATTTCGAATAGTTTAAAACAGCTGTTAAAGTTTCTTTCTTTAGCAAAAATTGTCCCATACTTCAGAATGAGACCTATAAATGAGTAAGTGGAACTGGAAGAAAGAATATCAATATTAGTAGTGACGACTGATCCTTAGTTAATCTAACTTCTAAGGAAGAAAAAAAATAAAATTATTTAACTTATAGTGAATTTGAAGTATTATAATTATAAGAATATTGTGTATATAACCTAGTACATGAATAGTATTTTGCTTTAAAATTTAAATACTAGAGATGTATGTGCAGTGTGGACCTAGATAAGAATTATGAAAAAATAATACATCTTCAATAATAATATCAATTTTAAGTTACATTACAATAATATAAAAATACATCTAGCATTCAAATATTATTATTATTTCCTGGATTTGTTGTTTTCATAGTATATAACTGTTTTACTTTATTTTTCAGAAAGTTAAGTATAACTTACAAGACAGTAAATCTTTAGACAGTGTTAAGTCAGTAATTAATAAGCTACATACAGAGATAATTGTTTAAAAAATTTTTTAAACACAAAATTTTTTTTTATATATATTTCAGGTCAGATGATATTTCAGACCAGTCTGAAGTAACACCATCAGCTCCACTACTTCATGACTTTGATGATCACTGGAGTAGGCACCATCATTTTACCCATTTACAAAGTAACAGTACTGTAGTAACAAACTCGTCTTCCCACAGTCTTACAGTAAACCTACCACCAGAAGACAGTTGTTCCAGACAAATACATCAATTATCCAAACTTTGTGATGTAGAAAATAAACAGGGTGCTTCTCAACTGAAACCTAAACCTTTAGAGCTTGGTGAGTCAGTTATGTCCTCAAACTCTGCTTTAACCAAAGTTTGATATAGTCTTTATAGAGAAAAAAATACATGTTCATATTTAAAAAAATCATGGTATAATTGTTGCATTAAGACTCTTTAGTATGGTTACAAGAAAGTAACTTATAACCTAAGTGACTGTTTTCTTATATGAGGTTCAGAAATTTAGCTGATCACAGTTGAAAACAAAAAACATATTTTGCGGGTCACATGCATACAAGAAATAAGTGACTATAAACTAATATGTCTGCTCACTTCTATTATTTCCAGTATTAGAGAGTAGGAATTCATTAAATTTAACTAACTGGATAGTTTTTTCCTAATAATGGTAGTGATATTCATAATTAATTATTTCTGTATTAATGTTCTACATTTAATAGACCTTTAGTTTCCCATATAAAGATATTGTTAACAACACCTGCATAACAAGATTAATTTAGAAGCATCAGAAATTGGAATAAAAAAATAATAATAAAGAATTAGACATCTGCAAACTTTACAGTGTTAACAGGGGTGTTTAAAGCCTTCTGTATGCAAAGGGTCTTGGTTATGTGTTGAGAAGTTTAAACAAACATTGTAAGTGTATGAAAATGAATAATAATTGTATCATGCACAGAAATATTTTAGCGTAAGCCATCTTCACCTAAAACATGATAATAAATAAATTAGTTTTCCCATAACGGAATAATTATGACATCTCAGCAAAAGGTATGTATTCTTATGAAAAAAATGAAATAGAAGATACCTTAAATGAAGAATTTAATTTTTTACAAAGAATATAAATGAAGTATTTGACTCTTAGTAAGTGATTTTTCCATGTTTCCTTATATAAAATTTTAGGGTTTTTAATGTTTCTCTACATTGGATTTTTAGTTTGTTTTTTACAGAAACAGCATGTATAATCAGTCATAAGAATGCTTATAAAGAAATTAAAATATATAGTATCATTGCATGGGTACAAGTGAGGAAGGAGGAGTTTCAGTGGTTTCTTTATAGTTATTGGTTGACAGAAATGGCACATAACCTTAATATCACTGAGTACAAAACATGGTAAACATATCTGGTGTTTTATAATCTTTAAGTGTAAATAGCATTTGAATTCTTCATCAGGATTTGAAGTAAAGGAATCTTAGTTTGTATGGGTGTATTATAGATTCAACTTGTATTTTGTTGTAATGATCGATTCAATATCTATTTGCTGTTGTGATGAAGAATATTTCCAAAAAAAAATGTAATATTCCTGCTCATATTCTGTTATAATGAAGTAGTATTCTCAGTGTATGAAACATTCTAATTTATATCCTGTTGCAGTGAAGAAGAATTCTAACCAGTATGGTATTTAGTAGTTTATACTCCAAGGGAGCTTTTTACTTATTCTCTTTATTAAAAAAAAAAAACAGTTTGTAGAAATTGCTTTATAGTGTACAAAGTGGTCAGAAGATATTATAAGGTGTATTGAATTTGATGAGCATGGTGGAGTGCAATATTTATGAGCTTAGCTATATATAAAATTTTACTCGTGATTTGTTAAAGACATTTTGGCTTTAAGCTAGTTAGACCAGTTCAAGCAATAAAACACCCATAAACACACTTATCAAGCAGTAAAATTTTGCAAGTCTTATAATATATTTCCTTCCTTTTATGAGTTATTGTCTCGGGTTTTTTAACTTAGCTGTAGTGCCATGTGGGAAAATAAGAACATTTTTGTGAAATGATAACTTGGTTATTAAAAAATAATTTGCTTAATTGTCTAAAGAAAATATACATTTGATTTTGTTCATTGAGAATGTTTAGCCACAAAACTGAATGAGCAGGTTAGAAAGTTTTTTAATTAGAAAAAGAAATTGTTCCATGTATAACAAACCTCAAGAATACAAAGCTTTATGTTTTTTCCCCTTGCCATTCAGTGACCTCCAGAAATAGAAACCTTATGTGTAGACCCACTTTCTATGTGTTAACAGTCAAGTGGTACAGTAGAAATGCATTGAGATATTTATGTGTGGATGCCATCACGCATAAGCGGAGTAGTGCAGCTTTGTTTTAAAGTAGGTTTCTTATGCCAAATTGCCAAGTATAGCATGTAGTTATCGGAGAGAGTTGTCGTAAGGTGTGAAAAAAAAAGTGTATTGAGGTTTTTGTTATATAAGAGGTTATATAAGAGTTCTAGGTTTTTGAAAGTTACAGTTTAAACACCGAAAACTGACGAAGCACTATAAATTTATAGGCCTAAAACACAAAAACTGTTTTGTTTTTCATATTCCTCATAATTTCTCCAATTCGGATTAGTAATCAGAGACGTAAAAAAATAGCATTTCAGGTCTGTCTTTTGTCTCCCACAAGTCACTGACAAATTTTGTTCAATATCAGAATTCTTAAGTTGGGCTGAGAAACAAAAAAGTATATTAAACGCAATTTCTATATACTGTACAATTCTTTAAAAATTATGTTTCAACCTTCTTTGTTTAATTTTTAATGTCGGACTGTTATCTGAGGGTTCAAGGCTCGCATACCCTTACCGACAAATGGCGCTTCGCACTTTGATACCGTTGATTCGCTTTACGAACAATAGTTAAATCCCACTATTCCATTTGAGTAGTCCAAGATTTGGCGGTGAGTTTTGTTGAATATCTGCCTTCCCTCTGGTGTGTCACTTCAAATTAGGGACGGCTAGCGCAGATAGCCTTTGTATAGTTTTACCCGAAAATCCTATACCAACTAACAAAACTAACTCCATCCTTAGTATACACACACACGCGCGCGCATTCTCGGATACTTGTATAATTGAACTTTGCAATGCAAATATTTTTCTACGTACGTTACAAGTATTTCAAATCTTACACGGATTTCAGCTGAAGTAAAACGTTTGACCTGTAATGTGCCTAGCGTATTTGTCTGTTAGCCATATAATTTCACATCTTATAGTCACGTATGAGTATCGCCCCTAGTGACTCAGCAGTACGTATGAAGGCTTATAACGTTAAAAACCGGGCTTCAACACTAGTGGTGGGCACAGCATAGACAACCCATTGTGTTACTTTGCACTTAACGACAAATAAACAAACCGAATTAATATGTACGAGATTGTAAGGTGTAATTGAAAATTGGATTTGATTTTTTCAATTTTGTATTACTTATCCTTTTTAACAATTATAATTGCAACGTTTCTTAAAATAATAAAAAGGAAAAGAATCAAATTTCTCGACTTCCAGGGCAGTTCGGAATTTACTCGAAGTTTGACTGTGGGTGTGTGTGTGTGTCAAGAATCCGTTGTTGATCAGATGGCGATACATCTTTGTAATACACAGAATTTCCACAGTCAATACGTTTGCAATCTCGATAACAAAACACACACACTTTATATTACCGTCATTACCGTTCGCTTGACTAAATTATCTGTTTCTATATCTATCTATCTATCTATTTATCTCTGCAGTTGCGAGCCTCCCCGATAATTCATGATCCTTCCAGAAACTCCAGCGCCCATGCTCCCAGCGTCACGCGACTTCCGCTATCGTAACAATACTATTTATTCTTCTTTTCTTTCATTCACAGATTCTTAACATTAACGTTGGGGAAAGAATAAACTAGTTTTAATTAAGAAAGGACTTGTGTCGCTGAAGTTTCTCGGAAAGAATTTATACCGGAAATTAACAAACGAGCAGATATGTAACAAATTGTTGTCAGAAGTGGGATGGAAAAGAAAAAAAGAGATAGAAACCAGAAGTGGCAAATCAAACTACGACTTAGCAGATTTGGTGGCAGCAATACAAGAACAGCAAAAGAAACAAGAAGAACGAGAAAAGAAACAAGAGATATTACAACAGTTGTTGGAGGAAAAAGAAAAGAAACAAGAAGAGAGACAACAGCAGTGGCAAGAAAACCTGCAACAATGGCAGCTCGAACAGCAAAATAAACAAGAGAGATTACAGCAGTTGTTGGAGGAAAAAGAAAAGAAACAAGAAGAATGAGAAAATAAACAAGAAGAGAGATTACAGCAGTGGTTGGAGGAGAAAGAAAATGAACAAGAAGAGAGACTACAGCAATGGCAAGAAAACCAGCACCAGTGGCAACTGGAACAAGAAAGGAAACAAGCAGTACAAATGGAAAAGATTAGTAAATTTCTAAGTGAATTAAATACATTAAAGGACGGATATATTAAGCATGGACCTAATCAGCCCCAGACAACAGGAAGCCCCTTCCAGACCCCACAGCTAAATCCTAATGCAGACATCTTCAGTCCTGCCAGAAGTCACATTCCAGACATGAGTGTCAGCAATATGGGTGATCTAGTACGAAGAAATCCACAGGAATTCGATGGGAAGGCACCGTGGGAAGAATATAGAGCACAATTTGAG
>NW_013742724.1:0-5616 GCF_000517525.1 Limulus polyphemus
GCAATGTGGCTCAGTTTGTTGTGGATGTATTTACATGGTCATGGTCTTTTTGCTACTGTTCCTGTCTGCACTGTGTCTCTGTGTGTGATGGATGTATTTACATGGTCATGGTCTTTCTGCTGCTGTTCCTGTCTGCACTGTGGCTAAGTGTGTGGTAGATGTATTAACATGGTCATGGTCTTTCTGCTGCTGTTCCTGTCTGCACTGTGGCTAAGTGTGTGGTAGATGTATTAACATGGTCATGGTCTTTCTGTTACTATTCCTGTCTGCACGGTGACTCAGTGTGTAGTAGATGTATTAACATGGTCATGGTCTTTCTGCTGCTGTTCCTGTCTGCACTGTGGCTCAGAGTGTGGTAGATGTATTAACATGGTCTTTCTGCTGCCGTTCCTGTCTCCACTGTGACTCAGTGTGTGGTAGATGTATTAACATGGTCATGGTCTTTCTGCTGCTGTTCCTGTCTGCACTGTGACTCAGTGTGTGGTGGATGTATTTACATGGTCATGGCCTTTCTGCTGCTGTTCCTGTCTGCACTGTGGCTCAGTGTGTGGTGGATGTATTTACATGGTCATGGTCTTTCTGCTACTGTTCCTGTCTCACTGTGGCTCAGTGTGTGGTGGATGTATTTACATGGTTATGGTCTTTCTGCTGCTGTTCCTGTCTCCACTGTGGCTCAGTGTGTGGTGGATGTATTTACATTTTTAATCAGTCCTGTGACTAAACAAAAAAAATATGCTGTCAAATTAAATTATCCAAGTCTAGACAAGTTAGAGGATAGTATATCTTTAGACAAAACCATGAAACCAACCACTTAAGGGAATATTTTGTTTTCCTCTGAGATAATAACAAAACACTTTTTTCAGTAAACCTGCAACACTTTCACCTTCTGATAAGCCTTAAACCACTTTGTATCAAAATAACTAGATAAAGGCACAATGCACTATATGTAAAAGAAGACATACCTGCAACTGGTGTCTGTGTTGGGGCAGGTAGATAAGTCTGTTTTTCTCCATCCCAGTATAGAAACTGTTGTGCTTCTGCATTATAGTAGTACTGAGAGTTAGCATCATAATAAAGACCCGTACTTGGATCATAGTAATATCCCGATGTATCATCATACTGGTAAGTAGAAGTATCCGGAGGTAGGTACTTAGCATAGCTAACACCATCAACAACAACCGAGCCCAGATTAGCCTGATAACATGAAAAATTAACACATACAAATTATGCAAAGACACACAGAAAAACGAACCCAAAAAATGAGTCGGAGAATATCAACCAACCATCAACTTAAAAGGATAAAATTTGTGGACTTAGAGAAGATTTCAATCAAAGAGTATACAAAATAAATTAAATCCAACGTACATTGTGTATTTTTCGGTTGTACAGCTTCTTCTGTTAATAGATCAAAGAAATATTTAATAATAAAATATCCAAAGTAATTAGTAAAACTCCACTACTATCAGAAAACAAGAAGAAAATCGTGAAGTTATTACATTGCACAATTTGTTCGAGATAACATTGTAAATTATGCAAAAATGGCCTTTCATCTATCACAAGTACTCGTCATTTTACATCATAAAAAAAAGAAGAAAGTCCAACATTTGTTCCAGGTTTACTAAATTAATGAATATGAGCATAGTGCTACGTCATCCTTCATAAATCTTTTATTTAGCCATATATTTGTTAAAAGTAGTAACATACATGTGAAATAACACCAAAATTTACTGAAAGTTTATTTACAGTGTCAAACATTTCTTATCCCGTAGTTTGAATTAGGTGCAACGGGTTTAGCAATAATTTGAAATTAATATCGACCGAAACAAATTTCTATATATCAGTTATATATATAGGTATATTTATTAGAAGTTATAATGAAGACATACTCTTACAACCTTAATCTTCACATTTCAGCACTTTTAACTTCTGTAATTAATTACATTTTGTAACTTTAATTTCAGTTACACTTAGATATATCTTCAGAGATATTTTCTGTGAACTTGGTTACTAATTAACTCATTCGGAAAAGGCACGTCACAAGGTTTTAGTAGAGTTAAAATTAAATTCAACTACTTTCTTATCATCACAAAAGGAGACTTGTATTTTCACCTGAACATTTGAAGCTGTAACTCCTCGAGGGCCTGCAGAAATAGTAGCACTACTCTGGATTCCTTTTTTCAGTTTTACACCATCTGACTTGTGAGCGTCCTACATGGAGGAAAAAATAATCCCACACGTCAAGCACTACATAATAAAATTCTATCAATACACACAAACTTTACCCAAAATGTTTATACTGGAATTGTTATCACAACAAACCACTTGCCAAAAAAAACGAAAAACAGTAAGGACTCTGTAATTAAAAAAATGGTATGGAAACTGTGAACTTAAAAGGTGTAGATATGAGCCATTCAATAAGTTTTTATTACAAAACAAGTTTATTAATGATTTATGTTTTAACATCCGAGTATAAAATGGATGGTAACATGACAGTTTTTGTAAGGTTTCACACAAATAAAAACTTACCCCTTCAGCCCGGGCTACACCAACTATAAGAGAAAATAAACGAGTATATAAATCATGGGATAAAATTCAAGAATGATGTCCCAGCTTCTTCAAATAAATTTATGAATCAAAGTTTAAAACATTTATGGCTAGTGAAGATCATTCTGAAAAAAACATTTTGACAAAATCTTTCATTTCATCCTCTTATCGTTCCAAGCTTTGGCTAATAATTAACTGCAACATGTGAGCTCGTAACAAGCTACAGAGAAAAATTACCGGAAGAAAAAAAAAAGCTACATAATATGTTCAGATAATATAACTTGGGTGGATTAACAAGAGTAAATCCATGTGTTTCTTTAAAATGGCATATCAAACTTATCTACTTTTGGTATTTGATATATATATATAGTTTTTAAAAATGTAGTATTTTTGACACCCATAACCCTTCCTAAAAATAAGTCATGCAACAATTTTTAGAATTTTTCTAAGGTTACGTAACATTGTATGAAACAGATCTAAAAACCAAACCTGTAAATTATATAACTCTCATGCTCTTATTAGGTTAAGTATGAAACATTACTTTTAAACATACACACACATATACTGACTGTATCTCGTTAATTTTCACCTTCAAAACTGTTCTATTCACTTATCGGTGAACGTTGATAAGTTTATCGTTAAAAATAAAATGGCAAAGTAAGATCTAAACATTTAACTTATCATGAAAAAATTACCATTATCTCCTCCTAAGTCCCCATAATTGTACTGATAACTAGAATTGTAGTCCGCCTAAAAACAACAAAA
Source organism: Limulus polyphemus (assembly GCF_000517525.1). NCBI lineage: Eukaryota > Metazoa > Arthropoda > Merostomata > Xiphosura > Limulidae > Limulus > Limulus polyphemus. The sequence continues at coordinate 3,310 of NW_013742724.1, forward strand.
TCTGTTAGTGTTCTTTGTCATTTAAATAGCTGAATACAGCACTTAACCATTTCTTTATAAAAAAATCCAAACTGTTTAAATCTTGTCAAATGGTTCTATTCACATTTTGAATACCACTGTTTTTCAATTCTACAAAACTCTTGATTTCTTAGCAAGTAAACAAGTTATATACAGCTCACCTTTTACACCATAACTATTTAAAAAAAAACTATAAACATGTATTTACATAAATATTTGACCAAATGTAAAAAAAAAAGATAACAATTCACATCAAATAGTACTGATTAAAGGTATGTTGTAGAACAGAGAGAGGCGAGAGAAAAAACTGAAATGCTCGCTAGTTTCAATATGTGCCTACAAGTAAGACATCTGGCAAGTGATGTTGTCTCCATGGTGATTCCAGCATAGACTGCAATTTCCTATGCAGAGAGGAACAGCAGCATAAAGTCCATGACCCAGTCGTTTATTGTAACACACTTTAGTAAGAGACAGTTGTTCATTGTAATACACTTTAGTAAGAGAGTCGTTTATTGTAATACACTTTAGTAAGAGTCGTTTATTGTAATACACTTTAGTAAGAGACAGTCGTTTATTGTAATACACTTTAGTAAGAGACAGTCTTTCATTGTAATACATTTTAGTAAGAGACAGTCGTTTATTGTAATACACTTTAGTAAGAAAGTCGTTTATTGTAATACACTTTAGTAAGAGACAGTAGTTTATTGTAATACATTTTAGTAAGAGACAGTCGTTTATTGTAATACATTTTAGTAAGAGACAGTCGTTCATTGTAATACACGTTAGTAAGAAAGTCGTTTATTGTAATACACTTTAGTAAGAGACAGTAGTTTATTGTAATACACTTTAGTAAGAGACAGTAGTTTATTGTAATACATTTTATTAAGAGACAGTCATTCATTATATAATGCACTGTCCAATCAGCTGAAAAACTAGGGTAAGAAGACTGTATACTTACTTTGGCTATTTTCTTGGCAATCTTGACTTTATCTTGTTTGTCTCTATTTTTGGATTTTTCATCTTTTGTTGATTCCGTGTCTGTACCACCTGAAATGAAAGATTCAAGAATTTCTAGCCTGATTATTCATAACATTTTTTTGTTTTTACACCTGTCCCCAAAAATAAACACAAGTCTCTTACTAAAGTGTATTACAATAAACGACTGTCTTACTAAAGTGTATTACAATAAACGACTGTCTTACTAAAGTGTATTACAATAAACGACTGTCTCTTATTAAAGTGTATTACAATAAACGACTGTCTCTTACTAAAGTGTATTACAATGAACAACTGTCTCTTACTAAAGTGTAATACAATAAACGACTGTCTCTTACTAAAATATATCATTTGACACTAATAAAATGTAAGGTAACAAAAAATAATATTTTGAAAGGAAAATCTACAAATCAAAATGTTAAGATAATATTATTCTTTATAGGATATGGAACGATGGGCTAAAACATTGAATCAGAAGAAGGAAAATGCTAAACTCGGTTTATCTGGTATACCTACCAAGAGCATGTTAGAACAAGCCAGACAGTCTGCTGCAGCTGATGCTGGGTTTGCTGTTCTGGAGAAAAGAAATACCATTGGAGAAAGACAGGCCTTAGTATCAGAGACTTTGAAGAAAGAGTTGGAGGAGACCAAAAAATTTCAGATGCCATTAACAGGTATGTTATGTTTCAAAAACTTTGGAGTTCAACTAGCAATTATGTAACTGAATTGTGTTTGTGTTCACATGTGCTAGTTAGGCTTCATTTTCATATAATAAAAATGTTCTCTGCAAAATACTTCTTATTTGGGGGACACTTTTTTTAAAAACCATGATTAGCCCTTTATTAGAGAACAGAAATGTACCATATTATATACTACTAGCTGGAGTACCTGTCCCCTGGATGGAAGTTATGTAAATTCATGATTAATGGAAGGTTATCTTAGGTCTTTAAAACTTGCTTCCCTTATATGTAATTTTAAAAAATGCAAAATGTGAAACTGTAAATTTGTATGTATCTCCCCATGGACCCAATGAACCTTCATATCAATTTTGGTGAAGATCCATCTACACCATGGAAAGTAGTTACATGGACATACAACAGACAGTACTACTGTATTTATGTAGATTATTTAGTCATTTCTGAGGTAATAAAAATATTCTGCAAAAGACAGTTTTAGTCCTTTCTTTGTTAGTAGAAATATTGTGTTAAAGATGTGGTTTTGTCATCCGTTATGTAATAGAGATATTGTGTTAAAGGTGTGGTTTAGTCGTCCGTTATGTAATAGAGATATTGT
>NW_013742725.1:0-8565 GCF_000517525.1 Limulus polyphemus
TTCTGGTTAGATGAATGTATCCTAGTTAATTCAATAGCTTCTGTTAGATGAATGTATCCTAGTTAATTCAATAGCTTCTGGTTGCTATTCTGGTTAGATGAATGTATCCTAGTTAATTCAATAGCTTCTGGTTAGATGAATGTATCCTAGTTAATTCAATAGCTTCTGGTTGCTAAGTCGCGTGTGTTCTAACTTGCACTAGTTACAGAAATAATTATATCAAGCTCCCCAGTTAAAATTATTTCTGATATAAAAAACCCGAAAATTCAACTTTTAAGTTTACTCAAACGTTTAGAAAATATGAAATTCAACTGAATTAATTACTTCTTCAGGAATTAGTGCTAATATGTGATGTCGGTTAGTTTGATCGTTCTAATGCATGTTTTACTCATATGAATAAGCAGGCTTTATGTGCTATATTAGGTTTAATGAAGCTTATAGTTTACGAAATGTATCCTCAGTAGTCTGTGATTAACTTTCTTTATCATGATCAGATTTATTGTGTAGATATTTTATTGTATATTGTTTTTAATTTTTGATATTTAGGGCAACTTAGAAGACCAGGTTGTTCAAACCAATCCTGTTCTGGAAGCTTTTGGTAACGCCAAGACTGTGCGTAATGATAACTCTTCACGTTTCGTAAGTAACTTAGAACTTTTATATTAGAATATGGTAGCTCACGGTTTTCAGATAACTATTTCCACACTAAAAATACAGGAGGTTTTTAAATAAAAAGGTTTCCAATATTTGGTACTTAAAAATCAGTAATGTTGACAAACTATTACGACAAGAAAGATTTTTGAATTTTGAAGCAAAAATTACTGAACTTACAATAAATATTTTGATGGTTCTTTCCTGTGTCATGTATCTCACTTCTTTTAGGATATGCTTTACTTTAATTAAATTTTGTGAACCCTAAGGAAACTATGTCTTATGTTTTAAGAATATTCTTCGTATACGATGTTTTAGGGTAAGTTCATTCGTATCCACTTTGGCGGTATGGGCAAGTTGGCCGGAGCAGATATTGAAACATGTGAGTATCTGAACTGAATTTTCCTATACAATTTTATATTTAGTTTTATTAGTATTGCTTGAATTGTTTAGTATATATAATAGATATATATTTCAATTAGCATGGCATATATTTTTATATTAAAAGAAAAATTTGGCATTTAGCTTAGCATATGGATGTATTATTAATTTAAACATTCTAGGTTCGTGAGATAATAATGGGATTACGACCGAAAATATCGACAGTAGCAAGAGTGCCCAACTGATGAATGAATACATTCTAATTATTATAAGAGAAAATAAAACAGTATATTAAATTAGCCATATTCATTATTGGGTTAAGTCTTAGCTGTGACATATGTAGGCAGCTTGCTTTGATTACAACTTAATTAGTAGTGGAGTTTAATTTAAAACGTCGCTGGATAAATACTGATGGTTGGATTCGTATTGATTCATTTCAGAAAGAAATTCAGCTATATTACATAAGCACGAAGTATCTTATGCATAATTTGTGATAATTCTGTTAGTTCCACCAGTAACAGTCGTTAACTTGCAAAGCTAGAATCTGCTGAATATTAATCAACACTGCAGACGGTATTTTGTCTTATAAAAATTAATCTTACCTATATAAAAGCCAATATGTGTCACGTCACGCTTGATTTCTCGAAATAGGAAGAGTCATAAAAACCAAAATGCATTTATCCAGCTAGAATAGTTCGATTACTGTCTGCCCATTACGATTTTAGTGACGGGAGTGCAAGGGGGCTTTGAGTGTGTGTGTGTGTATGTGCCGTGAAACCTTACAAGTGTAGTGAGTGTTGGTATAATACGCTTACAGTAAAGACGTAGTGTCGGATCACCTAGCCTAGAGCCAAATGCATAAAATTTATCATGAAAGTAAAAATATCGATGCGATTTTAAACATAAATCGTTTCTGAATTAAGCTATTTTATGTTATATCACCAACGTTTTTAATAAAAAGCAAACCTTTTTAATCAACGGAGACTAAATTAAGAAATCAACAAATATTTTCCGAGTTTTGTTGTCTACACATTTTATTTCATGGTTTCAGTACATAGACTAACAACAATGTTACGTTATACTTTTGTTGCTAAGCAACATGACATAAAAGCCATTGTTGGAAGGTAGTGTTACCAAATCGCACTGGCTTTTCTATATATTAGAAGTTGTTAATCTAACTGATTTTTACCAATAATTATTATATGAATACGCCACGAATTCATTTCATGAATGATCTTAATTTTGATTGGTTTGAAAAGGAATTTACCGACGTTTGACTGCACTTTTCTGCCTCTTTGTTGATCAAGCTTAATTTCGCAAAATTTATATATTTCAGTTAGCTATGAAATGTGAGGTTAGGGTATAATATGGGGTGGGGTGGTAGTACTTGTCCCGTCATTGTTGACGGTCTATACTAGTTTCTGAATAGTTTTCATTGTAAGGAGAATATTTAAAATGAATACCCTGTTACATATTCAGGTGTTATATAGTAAATATTACCTGCTTTACATCAAGAAAAGTAACAACCTACGCTCTTAGTTATAAACTTACACATATTTTTAACAGCACTTAAAAGTCTGTTTCATTTGCTTAAGTTAAGAGACACTAAAAGAGTGTTATTTTTTTAGATTTGCTGGAGAAGGCTCGTGTGATTTCACAACAAGCTGCTGAACGTTCTTATCACATATTTTATCAAATGATGTCCGAGGGTATCCCTGGAACAAGAGGTCAGCATACAATTCCTCACTTAGGCCTTATAGTGTGCCTCACATTTTTGTATCTCATTATATGTTTCGTCAATTCGTCTTAAGTTAGGCCTAATGTTTTGATTCACTTACTTGTATCTTAACTTAAATTTAAGTCCTGAAACTTGAGCCAGTATACTTTGGCTCAATTTCTATCATATATATATCCTTATTATTAGGTCATGTTTGAAGGTACTTCCGAGTTCAAGTTAGACTTAACGCTCTGTTAAAAAAACGCATTATACAATATTTAAATCTGCTTATGTCTAAAGGGTTCCTGGAACTAGACATGATATTAGTGAGTCTTGTAAGAAAAAAGGATCACACAATGAGTTAACTAGTAATTACTCACAATGGTTATCATGTTCGGTGACCAGTGGTCAACGATCCTAACTTTGCGTACGATGTTCGCGTTTCGTCACTGCAAAGAAAGAGAAAATACGCACTTAGGGGTTGTGGGTTTGTTTTGAGTGATGTTCATCTTCCACCATTCCGTTTGAGTAGCCCAAGAGTTGGCGGTGGGTGGTGTTGACCAACTGTCTTCCTTCTACGCTGTCGCTAGTTTACTAGCGTATATAGTCCTCGTGTAACTTCACGTTAAATTCAACAAACATACGTGCTCAGTGGTTTCTCTAAGCAGCGCCACCTAGTTGTTTTATGTTTAAAAGTTTGCCTACATTACATAGAAATTATTCAATCCGAACAACAAACTGTTAACAACTGATTTTAAAGTAGTGTTCATCTATAAAATGTAAGCCAACCACCGGATTATAAGTAGCAATCTGACCAATCCTTCTAATAATTTAACTTAGGTTTTATAAGAAAACCCATTTAACTCACGTGCTTTCCATTCGTTTCAGAATTTCTCGAGAAGCTACACAAAGACTATCTGCGCATGACTGTCTCTATATTTGAAATGATAAACCAGATGTAAGGAAGCTAGTTAACAGCACCCTGTGATAACTCTAATGTTATATGACAAAATGCGGAGATGCAGCAAAGTCTGAATCAAGAAATTCACAGCCTGCGACTACAAATACATAACCTATTTCTGCTCATTTTCACTTTCTTTATTATCTTACAATTTTAAAGATAAAAACAAATATTGATTTAAAACGATGTTTTTAATTACAGAAAAACTTCTTCTTTCTAACGACATCTATGACTACCATTTTGTGTCCCAGGGAAAGACAGATATCCCTAATGTTGATGACGGAGAAGAAATGCGGCTGACAGACGTGAGTAATACAGCTGTTATCACTGTCCAACACATGGTATGATCATAGCTGTTATCACTGTTAACATATGGTATGATCACAGCTGTTATCACTGTCTAACACATGGTATGATCACAGCTGTTATCACTGTCTAACACATGGTATGATCACAGCTGTTATCACTGTCTAACACATGGTATGATCACTGCTGTTATCACTGTCTATCACATGGTATGATCACAGCTGTTATCACTGTTAACATATGGTATGATCACAGCTGTTATCACTGTCTAACACATGGTATGATCACAGCTGTTATCACTGTCTAACACATGGTATGATCACTGCTGTTATCACTGTCTAACGCATGGTATGATCACTGCTGTTATCACTATCTATCACATGGTATGATCATAGCTGTTATCACTGTGTAACACATGGTATGATCATAGCTGTTATCACTGTGTAACACATGGTATGATCACAGCTGTTATCACTGTCTAACACATATGTATGTTAACAGTTATGGTAACTGTCTGAGAAACTGTATGTTAACAGTTATGGTAACTGTCTGAGAAACTGTATGGTAACAGTTATGGTTAAACGTGAATAAGTTTCATTTAATGGTGGTCTATGTCAAGTTTTAGTGTTTTTATTTTAATATACTGTCAAAACGAATGATCAACTCTTGATTCTGAAATAACTGAATAGTTTGTTAATAACTAATTGAATGTATATTTCAAACTTGTAAGTATGAAATAGTAAGAGACCAGAGTCACTAACAATGAACTTGGTGGTGTTTTCACAGCACGCCTTTGATGTGTTGGGTTTCACCGACGACGAGAAAGACAACATTCATAGGATCGTTGCTGCTGTCATGCATTTGGGTGAAATGAAGTTTAAACAAAGACCCCGAGAAGAACAGGCCGAGGCTGACGGGACTGCAGAAGGTGAACGGGTGGGGCATCTGTTGGGTGTAAACCCTGCAGATCTGTACAAAAACTTTTTGAAACCGAAGATCAGGGTCGGAAACGAATTGGTAACTCAGGGCAGAAATAAAGACCAGGTGAGAAATGACTTCATTTCATTATACAAAGTCAGTACATAACAACATCATGTAAAATAAGAAACCGTGGTAGACGTTTCGAAGTCTTTGAACAAGAAAAAAATGCTAGCTCTTCTCGGTGTTTTGTTGTTGTTGTTTTTCACTAAAAGCTTGCTTACATTAGTCATTCAATTCAACTGATGTGGAATATTCCGAAACATCGCATTTTACTTATTTGTGGGTGGGTGTCCGTACTTACACTAAAGGAACAAGAAGAGTTCAGAACTTTCACTATTTACACAATAAACAACCACCTAAAAAGTATTTATCTATTAATTAATGGACAGGACACCCATGGGCTAGAAGTTAAAAACGTTTTGTCATTGAACAATAACCTAAGTATTTATCTATTACTTTGTTAATTAATGGGATCGAACTGCACGTTTTTAAACAGTTTATTTGTTTGTTAAGCACAAAGTTACACAATGGTCTGTATTTGCTGTGCCCATCATGAATACTGAAACTCGGTTTTTAGCGTTATAAGCCTTCGGACTTACCGCTGAGCCACTAAGGAACTTGTTGTTTACAGAATATTTTGTTAAAACTTTCAAAATGAGATAAGATCAAACGTAGGTTTTTTTTTTAATGTAATAACAAAAATGTTATTTTAACTTAACTTACAGTCTCGTCGCGAGAACGGCTACTGGGAAGTAAAAATAGGATTTAAGTTCCTCAGAACGGCTAGTAAGATGATCTGAATTCTAAACAAGGAAAGTTGTACCTTCTCGATAAGCTCGATGCAAGCTTGCAAGTCCAGACCGAAGTCTATAAATTCCCAGTCGATCCCTTCTCTCTTGTATTCCTCTTGTTCTAACACGAACATGTGGTGGTTGAAAAATTGCTGGAGTTTTTCGTTTGTGAAGTTGATACACAACTGTTCAAACCCGTTGAACTAGAACACAAAAGAAAAACAAACATTCACATTCCTGAAAAACCTTCTTTACTTATACACCGGGTTAAATTACAGTCTTAATGAAGAAAAAGTCAACAAGTTCGTTTTAACATGTTTTCCTTCGCTTAATTCGTTTGTCAAGACTTGCACAGGAAACTGTGGCTATAGTGACATCTATCCATCTATATGTATATATATAATACAAGTGGTTGCTATAGCAATATCTAGCTAGGAAGGGGTATGGTGTAATAAAACTTCCTCACAGGGGGACGTGTCCGATTTCTGGTCCATGCCTACTTCGTTTATTTTTTCTATCCTGTATACAATAAGCCAGGTGGACTACACTTATCAGACTTAGTTATGCTTACCATACAATGATTGTAGGTTTATGTGAATCGAATTATTGGAAGCAGTACGTGTACTATAAAGGCTGTTTATACGACACCAGAAGAATCAGATATTCATATGGACCCATAACTTGTATGTTTTTCTTTCTTTACAACTTATCCCTGCTTTTGTAATTAGATGAGAAGGCAACGGGATTTCATATATTAGCTATATAAGTGTATTGAAATACAAAGATAAAGAATCCTAAGAGGATTCATTACTGTCCATACAAAAGTAAAAGAATCATAGACACTCTTCTGTATGTACCCATAAGTTGTATAATATCATGAACACAGAAAAACGAAGTTGGCATGGGCCAGACGTTGGATACGTCCCTTGTGAGGTTGTACAGAGGAAGTTTTAGTACAACATGCCCATTCCTACCTTGTTTCCTTACTTTTTGGTGCACCCATTCTGACGCTTTCAATTTTTTTAAATATTTCTACACTTGTTCATGTACAAAGTGATATGATCTTATGCACCATTCATCCATTTGTGTTGACATCCTGTATGTATATAATCAATGTGGGTGTGCACCATAATATCATGGTGTTTCTTTACTTATGGTGTGTGTATAAATATTGTGAGTTTTATGCATCATTCGTTCATTTGTGTTGACATCCTGTAAGTATATAATCAATGTGGTTGTGCACCATAATATTATGATATGTGCAAATAATGGTGTGTGCATTCTCTTCACTTATGGTGTGTGTACACATTGTGAGTGTGCATGTGTGTTGTACGTGTGATGGTACACATTCTATAGTGTGCAATGTCATTTGGGTGGTGTGGTGTTAATTGTGGTTGTGTGCATATACTAAGGATTGATAAATTAGTTAATTAATTTAATTATTCGGTGATGTTTAGTATAGAAAAATACTACCAATAGCACGTGGTTCCTGTGCTAGTGTTCTGTTTTGTGCACTTACAACTATGGTAAGTCTCTTTGTTACACAGCTAAAAGCGTTCAGTCAGAGAGATTGAAAAATCTGAGGTTTTGTGAACTGTTTCTATCTGCTCTGCTGATTTTCTTAAAAGGTTCTATGACTTGTAATTTTGTATGTGTTTCGTTTATCACCTAAGGGTATCTTTCAGATACATTTGAATATTCATTATTTGGTTCTTAAAGGTGTATATAGTTTGTATTGAACTATTGTGTATCCGTCCCCTTCCTCCTAAAACTACTGCTGTACTTATGATAAACTGTTTACGTAGGATATGGAGTTGTTACTACGGTAATACGAATATATATATATATAAAAAACAAAAACTGTTTACGTAGGATATAGAACTGTTGCTATGGTAATATGTATACATAATAAAAACTGTTTACGTAGGATATAGAACTGCTGCTATGGTAATATATATATATAATATCCTCTGTTTACATAAGATATAGAATTGTTGCTATGGTAATATGTATACATAATAAAAACTGTTTACGTAGGATATGGAACTGTTGCTATGGTAATATGTATATATAATATCCTCTGTTTACATAAGATATAGAATTGTTGCTATGGTAATATAAACTGTTCACGTAGGGTATGGAACTGTTGCTATGTAAGAATTATATACATACATCGAAAATCTCAAAGCCGGCGATATCGAGCACTCCGATAAAGTGTTGTCTCTTCTGCTTGGTGTCCAGGGTTTCATTGACTCTCTTTACCAACCACTTGAACTGTCTGTCGTACATGGCCTTGGCCATAGCACCGATAGAGTAGCTGAATGGACAGGACACCCATGGGCTAGAAGTTAAAAACGTTTTGTCATTGAACAATAACCTCCTAGAAGAGGAATCTATGTTTCCCAAGGCCACTGACAGAACATTCGAGGAGAAATTGAAGAACAACCATTTGGGCAAGTCTCCTAACTTTGTTAAGCCTAAACCGCCCAAACCAGGGCAGCAAGAAGCCCACTTTGCAATAGTCCACTATGCCGGAACCGTGAGTATTAAAAAGTCATAAATAACGATAGACATTAACATATTATCAGACTATATATATCAGTTTAAATACTGGGAAAAACTGGTGTTCTTAATAAGCTCTTTCAAATTCTGTCCGGTAAATCTACATATTATCAGACTATATATATCAGTTTAAATACTGGGAAAAACTGGTGTTCTTAATAAGCTCTTTCAAGTTCTGTCCGGTAAATCTACATATTATCAGACTATTATATATC
>NW_013742726.1:0-4705 GCF_000517525.1 Limulus polyphemus
TGGAGTCCTCGGTTAATAGATAGAATGAGTGGTAAAATCTCGGTTAGGTAATAGAATGAATGAGAGACACTAGCTCGATTGAGATCTAGAATGAATGATGTGGTTTTGGTGAAGCGAAAGAACTGAACAAGTGGCAAGAAGTGCAACATTAACCTTTTACAATTCGACCATATCGTGGCACACGGAGGCCTCGGACATACGATGAGTTATGAGGTCTTCGTTAAGATATAGAATGAATGATGTTAAATATACATGTACACAAAATATTAAGGGCTAGAGGAAACCAGCAAAAAAAAATATGGAAGAAGGAAAAGTCGAGAAAAAAAAGATAGAGACGGTGGAACAGCAGCAAGTTATGATATACGACGCTAACATCCTAGGTTCGATTCCCTACAGTGGACACCAAAGATAGCCCAAAGGGATTTACAGTATATATTGTCTACCCTCTTTCAATTTTTGTTTTTGGGGATAGTCTGATACTACGCAGTTTTATCATAAACAAGTGGTCCAGAAAACAAATATATTGTTTATGTTCTAGATGATTTTGTTGTTCTCTATCACCTAGTGACTACTTTGCTCACTTGGCTGTTGTTGTAAGTACGCATACTCAAGAGAAACAAATGAATGACAGTAATATACTTTATTGGCCGAGTAGTTGATACCTATAGGTTACAGTCTTCACAACTGTGAAGGAGGAGAAAAATTTACTTGGTAAAGTAAATTTTGACCATAAAGTGTTCAGGCTGAGCTCTAACATTGAGTCTGCAAACACAAATATTATGATGCCCTAGATGACACAAGTTCTTCTGGATCATCACAGTGAATAGATCATTCGAAAGACTTCTTGCAGGAAGAAAGCTGTTGACTGATTTACTGATATAGTAGAAGGTGGGCCTGACGGTCCAGTGTGCTGGAGCAAGTATATAAGAATTGTTTAACACTTTACATCATATGTCTAGTCTACTTATTTTCTGAGCTTAAAATCAGTAGGTTTACTTAGATTCACGTTTACGCTGTAATTATCCTCCACGAATCTCACATTATAATATGGACCCACATAATAGTCGTGTGGAAATATGTTTTACCTGAGAATACCAAATTTTCTACTTACACTGTTTACAGCTTTAAACATAAAGCCGTTTTTCAGTCGCACTGTTTTAATTCTTTCTAGCTTATTTTTAAACATAACATTACTACACACATTAAAAAGCCTTTGGTGTTAAGTTGTATACTTAGTTCGTTTAAAGCTCTTTGGAATAAAGCTTTCAAAATTAAAATATAAACTGACAACAAGAAGTTTTGCAATAACAGTCAACTTCAGAGCATTTATCTATGTTTCTAACCTTATAGTATCTAAAAAGGGAAGCACTGAAATAACTTGCTTTTTATCACGTGAATTTAATACATTTGTGTTGTTGTTTGAGATCATCCAAAAATAACACAAGGGTGACCAAACGTCCCGGTTTTGCCAGGATAGTCATGTGGTTTGGTAGATTATCCCAGTGTTCCGATAAAAGTTTCCGAAACAGATAAAACGTCCGGTTTTATGATAAAGACATCAAACTGTCAGTCACATCAAATCACGAAAGTATTAGGCCTACCTTACATTATTCTAATACGTACTCTCCTGCTGCCAAACGCTCTTGAAAGTTTTGTCCATGAATGTGAGAAACCCCGGGTTGAGCAGGTTTTTCAGTTAGTAGTAATGTAGTAGACCTATAGTAGATAGGGAATGCATAATGGATGTTTGAACGTCCTGACTGCTCATTCAGATATTTGTACCATTCATGTTTAATTTATCCCACTCTATCATAGTGTCAAAATTCCGAAAAGAAAGTGTCCTTTCTCAGATACTTTGAAAAACCGATTTCCCTTTTTTTAAAGGCAAGTGAGTTGCATAACGAAGTTGAGTACAATATTTCTAAAGCTGCGTTTTCGACATCACAACGGACGTTACGGATGACGCTTCCCAGAAAAGATGCAAGGACCGTTTTCGGTTTATCGGTTTCGAAATTTGGTCATCCTACTTAACTTAGGACCACTCTTTAAAGATTATGATTGTTTATTTGTTATAAAACACAACGCTACACAATTTACTGACTATTCTAAGCATCTGATGCATAATGAAACCAACATTTTGAATTTAATGGCATCAGACTTACCAATGACCCATTGGGAACCTCAAAATCCCAGTTTTGCAACGGGTTTCCTAAGTGAAAATCAAAAGTTTTAGTTAGTGTCCAGACGAATATAATCCTCTGTTTACATACGTAAAATACATATGGGACGTCAGCAGTAGTTAGAGGGATTAATTGCAATTTTGATCATATTTTTGCAAATGTCTTTTGTGACTCATATGTAACTAGAGACTTTGTGCTTAAAATGGTTTAAAAAACTTTAATCAAAAGCTGATACTTTTGAGGTTAACAAGTAAGCAAACTTTACTGCAGTGTGCTAGAAAATCTTTTTGAAACTCTTAGTCAAGTATAACGCTTTTATTTATTTATTTCATTCACTTTGATAGCGATTCTGCTAGAGATGCAAAAATAATTTAAGAAACGTATTGGATATTTTCTTATCATATTACCCATATATTCATACCTGTCTCATTTTATGACGAGTTATTTCTACCCTTAGGTGTGTGTACAATGTTCTATACTGGCTTAATTTCTTTCATATTGAACCAATAGATGCCGCCACTATAGGAATGTGTAATTCAATATGTTATCATCTTAGTGTCAGATGTATATCCACATTTTACTCTCAAACGAAAATCGTTTTAGCTTCTCCAATGAAATAAATAGTCGCAATATTTGCATAAGGTCTGCACGAAAGCAAGCGAAAGCATCATTTTATACATTCAGCGTTTATTACTTGAACGACTGTAATCTTGATGTAAAGAAAATACTTCATATTTCAGTTAAGACAAGCTATTGGAATATCAGAAGAAAACGAGATATTTTTAGTGTTTTAGTAAGTAACTTTTATTGTGCCATCAAGGAGTATAAAATTAATTTCAGGTGAAATATATCAATATGTTAATGTTGTAGTAATCCAGTTTATTTCTCGTATCATATTTACTGATGGTTTATTTTCCATGGGATCGTCTTTTAAATTTAAATTGTATATTAAAATTTTGTTATAGCCATAAACTAACTGATAAATATTCCATAAAAGTTATCAACTTTGCAAACAGAAATAATAAATAATGAAAGAATATCCCGGGTGTAATGTCATCCAGAAAATCATGGGAATTTATTCAAGAAATAAGGGAAAATAATATATATGTAAAAATGTAGAGACTAAGAACATATTAAAGATGAAAACTCGATTGGTGACTTTCAAAAGTTATGTTGAATCGAATTTAGTAGTTTCTTTTTCAGGGCACCTACATAAGGCTGCACACGTTTTAGAACATAAAAACATATAAGCAAACAATGATAAAGACATGCTGTAAAAACAAATGAAAATCAAAAGCTTAATATACTAACATTTACTGGTGTGTACTATGTTGATAAAGTCTGAAGGAAATAGATCATGCTTGACTTTATGAGTACTCCAGAACATAAGAAAGTTGGTCTTTCTATAGCATTCGGTTTAGGGATTTCCTGAAAAATTTAAACAAAACTGTAAATGTCTTCTGTCTATATTACAATAATTACTTAGTGAATAATAAAAAGTGTATTTCTTTTTCTTATATAATAGTTCATACCAGAGATAAGTATTTAGTTAATCAAATATAACTTTTCTAGTATAAATGTTATTGCACAATTTTTTTTTGAATGATCCTTATACTAAGTGTTTTGAAAAAGTTAAAAATACTTAATATAATGAAATACATGGACATTACCGTTACGGAACGGAATGTAAACAAGTTGGTAATTTATGGGCTAGTGTATACGAATGATGACTCCATGTCAGTCGCTTGTATCTTGTTCTCTTTATTAAGCAGTAAATTATTTGCACAAAGTAATATTGATTATAATTACACATGGTTTCGGTGGGAGTAAAAATATAAATTTTTTGTTTAAGTAAAGCTACACAAAATAAATAAAACAACATTATTATGAGTTTGATTTAATAAAAAAACTGATTACTGTATTTTGTTTTTCTATCATATTCTAGCTTGTCCGGACAAAGTAAACTGCAACTGAAGATATCAGAGATAAAGAAGAATATCAGAAACCGGATTACGAAAAGTAGCAAGTTGAAAAAATTCATTTCAAATGTCAAAAATATTTGTGTCTCCGTTTCAGAAAATAAAATTTCCCGGTATTGGAATTATCCTAGCTTCACTTAGTTGTATCACCTACTGTGGTCAATGTGTGCTAGTTAAACGTGTTCCAGATTTCTCCAAACAAGCTATATTGATTCACCGTGGAATATACATGGCTCTTATTTGTGTACCAATTATTTTGCATGGCGGTCATTCTTTTTTTCCGAAGACTCTGGGCCAATATCTAATCATTTGCACCGGAGGAATTACCGGAACTCTAGCTGTCTTATTTTTGTACAAATCTTTAGACTTTCTGCCATTAGTTGATACTACAGTCCTTACGAGGACCGAACTGATTTTCACAGCAATTCTAAGTATTTTGATACTGCGAGAAAAAGTACATTTGATCGATGTCATAGCTATCACGTTATCCATGGTCGGGATCATCCAGATTACCCGTCCTTCGTTTATGTTCGGAGGCTGGGACAG
>NW_013742727.1:0-6248 GCF_000517525.1 Limulus polyphemus
CTCTAGTTTAGTTGTGAAAACTTTAAAGAGCATGCCACCAAGAACTCATTAGAATCTCGCCAATTTATGTTGGACGTATGCTGGTTCTCTGAGTAACGAGGAAGTCGTGTTTCGTCTGGGTGTAGATAGAGATATAGAAATAAAAACACGAATACTGATCCTGGCTGTTTAGACTTGCAATTAAAGGGTAACAGTTCATTCACATATTTCTTGTAATTCTTTATTTTGTAATGCCTGTAATGAGAAATAATTCGACTTTGGCAACTACTAAATGGAAATGCCATCATTATCGAGTAGTTTCCGAAAGTAATCCAAGAAGATTAACAAAGTGACTCACAGAAGAGCTGGAGGTAATCTATTTTATAATACTAAGATTTTTAACAATTTGTAATGTTAATAAATTTATTGCGGTCCTTCACACGCAACAAAACATCACGTAAAGTAATGAGAGTTGTATAGCATGAATGAATAATTTAAATAAAGACCACAAGTGTAAACAAAAATGTTACGAAGACATAGGATTTGATCACAACGTTAGGAACGGATGAATATAAGGTTAACTGTGATAACTGACCTAGAAAGTATTATTGTAAAATATAGTGAACCAGTTATTTCCATTAATACTGGAAAGAGAATGTTTCAGTATTGGCAATGTAACACCTGGTAAGTAAAGGATTGTAATGTAAGAGATAAAAAGTAACACAGAAACTCATGTGTTAGAGAGTAAATACAGCTTTACCTTGGATTTCATAAAACACAGTTTAGCCCAGTGTTCATTATATTACAGTATTACCTAGTTTTCCTTATACAATGTTATCTCGTCATTCTAATAAAGACTAGGGCAAAAGATATTTCAATTGGAGTGAGTTAAGTTATCACTAGAAAATGAAATTCACAAACAGTAGCATAGATATCATAACAAATCATCAGTTGGTGTATTCAGTGTTTTATGTTTTATGATGAAATATTAACAATCATGTGATTGAAATACTTTTAAAAACAAACAGTTTAAGTAAAGATTTTTTAAAGCATGAACAGCGAGGCTTTAATCATACCATGGGAGATAAAAAGTAGCACCTATGTGGTGAAAACTTTGTAGCTCGGGCTAAAAACTAATCCAAATCTTGTAGATGAAAGGAACTCAATATGTTGGTAATGAAAGTATTGGTAAAGTCTATTTATCAAATGTTGTGACCTGAATTTGTTACTCTAAGTGAACTTAGGTGTGTAGGAACCTATTCCATTCTCGAATCCTATTGCTTATTACTGCTGTCTATGTGACAATCAAATGGTAGGAAGAAAAAAGTACTGGGCAGATAGTAAAGAAAGTGTTCCAAGCGTCTTGCAAAGTAAACAGAGGGCAGTATAGTTCGAGGTAGTTAGTCAATCAGAGACTTACAAAAGCATGTCTACTGAAAAGTTCTCAGATTCTCAGGATACTTATTGTACAGTGAAACAGTGCATGGACACATACACAGTCCATAGAAATCATTTTAATCAATAATCTGAAGCCATAGTTCATGCCTGTAAATGCTTGTTACGATCCCCATTAACTCATCTAGTTAGCTGAACTTTTGACAAAATAGAATCTGCACAACATTGCATTTGAATCTGCACTTTCAGTATTTAAGGTCAAGATTTAACTGTGGTAAGTGTCTTCCTTCTGATTAACCAGTACGTTGAAGTCTCCTCTCTTGCTGTTACAATGAATTTTTGTTCCTTCAGTGTGTCAGAACTTCCTCTTTAACATGTGTGCTGATGATGATTCCATATTCACAGTATCAGTAGACTGATTTTCATCGTCAATGGTTTCCAAGGATTAATGTGTGTACTTGTTGATGTACTGGACATGGGAGAGCTTTCTGGGTCCATCATCAGACTAATCGTATGGTCACTAAGAGCTGGACTGCTTGATTTGGCAGTGTAGGTTGTGGGATAGTAAATACTGTTTTTTTAGTTATGGGTTTTTTATCATTCAGTTATTATTCCTTCAATTATTTAGTTTATCTATGTATTTTTAGTTACATTTTAAACACTATCTCACATTCAAGATAATCATGTTTATTTTGAGTAAGATTTCTCTAGCAGCGATATTTAGATATCATAATTGTTGCACAAGTAAATTAAGTACAGATATTTTGCACAAGAATGTGCATATTGCGAGCACATGATTTGTGAGCTCATGAATACAACCCCTACATTTAGCTATTACAAGTTAGTTCATAAGATACAGCTGAACAGTATTATTTCTGATTATTACTCGATGTTGTTAATTTAAGTATGGTGTATCGTTTTTTTTATTTGACTAGTTCGTTTTTTCAGGTTCTTTATTTATTGGAATATTTATTAATCTGGATTTATATATTGTATTGTTCATTAACGTTTGTATCAAGTCCTGGCCAAAGACATAATTCTTTACTGTGTTTTGGTATGTTTTCAACTTTGTATTTCAATAGTTGGAATTCTTTGGTTGTCAAAGTATAATAAATCGATGTATTTTAATTCAAGCCTGGTTGTAGCAGCAAGTTACCATTACATTGGTGCTTTGGATTGTTTTTTTGTATCAAGTGATTAATTCGACAATAAATTGAATTCAATTAAATATTGTTTTGGAAAATAACTGTATTACTATGGATGTTATCGAATCTGATGTGACAAGTCTGAAGTAATCTGTGGCAGTATCGACGGATTAGATAGAAAAGCTAATGCGCATGGTGACTGATTTACTGATGAGAGAAACGAAGTCTCCCTTCCATTCTACCTATAGTCCTGTGAAACATTCATTGATTTATGTCAATGCAGTAAATCCACCAATTTGTTTATTGAGAAGTTCGATGGTAAGTCGGATTTTAATGTCTTGAAGCTCCTTAAAAGGTTAGAAAAACATTTTATACGTATAAAGTATCTGAGAATATATGAGTGGAAACATCGGGTTCTTGTTTGAATGGAGGGTCAATCCAATGGTGGAAGGTCCTTGGATGAGAAATGGCTTTCGAACACCGGGGAGAATTTATAGAAACCTTCATTAATTTGTACCAAGTGGTGTTACATAATATCGAATTGGTTAAGGAAGTATTTAGTAGAAAGTACCACGCTAATGCAAGGAAGTCAGTTGAGACGTTTATTTGAAAAACTGTGAACACTAATAAATTATGGAACCCTGAAACTACTGAAAGAGAAATTGTGAAGTGTATAATATCACAATTGTATGTTTCTTTACGATAATACTTAGAATGCCACATTGTTGTATTTATTGCTGATGTGCTAAAAGTTAGAAAACAATACGAGCATTGGCGGAATAATAAACCTAAAACTGTTAATAGTTAAGCAAATAACGTAACTGAATGTCGTACTAGATCAGTTCGATGTTATTCTTGTAATCAAATGGACACTTATCTAAGCATTATCCCAAGAAAATAAAACCTGTAATCAGTGAACAAAGAAACGAAGGACAGCAGTTGGGAAACGAGAGCATGGATGAAAGAAGGAGTTTTTGTATCCCATGAAAGTAAAATCCTCCATGAACTATAACTACAACTAAAACGGATCTGCAACACCTAACCCTAAAAATTAATGATGTGGAGGTATTAAGTTGTATTCATACTGGATCTGATTATTCGGTAATAAATGAAAATATATGGCAACAAATCAGGAGAAATGATCCAACATTCCATTTAAAAACTTGCAGACTTGTTTTGATGTCATTTAAAAATTTGGCTGTATCTTGAATTAAGTAAAATGAAGCAACCCTAAACTTCTTCACAAAAGTTCTTGAATTAAATGTACCATCTGTTAGGTATGACTCTGAGGTTCAAAAGATATTGTGGCAAGTAGTACAATTTTCACATTTAAAAAATAAACATTGCAAAGAAGTAAAACAAGTTGTATTGAAATATGCAGATATTTTAAATAAAATACCTGGTCTCGCTGATTTCTCTGAACATAGTCAGGTAACCACTACTGAAAATCCAGTGTTTAGGAAACCTCATCGTTATTTTACCACTAAATTACAAGTGCTAAGTGATCAAGTGAACGAAATTCTTCGCCATGGGTTAATTGAACCCTCCACTTCTTCTTGAGCTTCTCCAGTAGTCATTGTCAAGACGAAGACTAATGGTTTTAGATTCTGTGTGGACTACTGGAAGTTCAGTCAAGTATAGGAATATGACCACTATCCGTTCAGTCGTATTAATGATATTTTGAATGCTTTGTATCAGTACATTATACTTATCAAGTGGATATTGGCAAATACATATTAAGATGGAGGATCGACATAAAACTGCTTTCGTAACCGATAACGAACTTTATCAATTTAAAGTGATGCCTTTTGATGTTGTAAAAGCACCTGCCACATGATGCATGTTTAAAAATGAAGTGGAAGTTTTAGGGCAAGTCAGAGGTGAAGAGAAAATGTGATAAACGGGAATATTATACATTTTCCACTATCTTTCATTCATTTAGCCTTTGAGGCATAAACAAATACACAAGAAAATGCATTGAAATAGTTTCATCCTTATTACTTTTGTTTCTTTGTTGTTCCCATAGCAAATAATATCTAGTTTGCTCATTGATATGTTGCTGCAATTTCGTAAATGGGATGAAATAAGTCACTGACAGCAATGTCCTTCAATGGTCAAGTGTATGATACCTAGAGATTACTGGCTTTGTATGAGAATGACCAGACACGTGGTACAATGTATTGCTTCTTGGTGAAACTGAGATTATCTGTTAAGCATGAAGCAACAGTTTTCATTAGAATGCAAAAAGTCTGGCTTTGCAATCGAAGTGAATATTTCAATGGTGATAGATCTTCATTGTGGAAAGATGTGCAGCATAACAAAGACTGTTGTGTATTAGTTTGCATCAAGTTCTCATTCTGTTCATTCACTTACATCAAGTGTCAGTCGTTCAGTTAAATACAAATATATTTTGAGCTAGGATCGTTTGATGAACCTTCGTAATATCATTAAAAGTTGTTTTTGAATAGTACTGGTCATCCCAATAACACCATTAATGAGAAAAATACATTCTAAGACTTAAAAACGGTTTTAGTTAATGGTAGAGAAAAAACTTCGTACTAAAGTAAGAAACATTTACTCAAATTGGGTTCAAGTAATTGAATGATGATGCACCTGGAGCATGTGTAATAATATAATTTTATTTGTTTCAAAATAATTATTTGGGTTCTACAAATGCTCTCAAACATTTATTTTATTATAATGATAAAAACACTTAAATATGATTATAAGTTCTTCTATTAAACTGAATCAATTAAAATAAAGTTTATACTCTTTATTAAAAAACATTCTAGTTAAAAAGATAAAGAATAATTAATAAAAGTAGGCTTCGTTTGAAAAAAAAGTAGTTTTTATGCCCATATCCATATTATAATTCCTGTAGAGGGAGTGGAGTCGAAGCTACTATTCCACTTCTAAAGCATCGTAAACCAATTTGTTCCACGCTTTGAAAAAACTTTCAGGACTTTCAGAATATCATTGAATACATGCTTTCATTGTTACCGCTAGCATAATGAACAATGCACCTAACACACTCAACAAAGTTAGTTCTTCACCAGTTATCGTGACTTGAAAGATGAAAGAAAAAACAATTTCCAGAGAGCTCACTAAAGCCACACAGCTAGCTTTTTCCATATAGAGGGCGTTAACATAAAAAAAATGGGTACCGAAACTAAATAATCCAATCCCTAATATAATCAAAGGTACAGTTCCACATTCTGGAAATATAGTATCGTTTAATATAAACTGGTAGCCGTATAATATTAGAGTCTGAATAACAGAGTAATGGAAAATGGTTACAGCATAGTGTAAACATGTGATCTGACGCACCAATATATTTGTTAACGACACACAAAACTCATAACCGACAGCTAGTAAGGACCCAAGAATTCGAGATTGTGCATTCAATTTGTTGTCCCAGCCTCCAAACATAAACGAAGGACGGGTAATCTGGATGATCCCGACCATGGATAACGTGATAGCTATGACATCGATCAAATGTACTTTTTCTCGCAGTATCAAAATACTTAGAATTGCTGTGAAAATCAGTTCGGTCCTCGTAAGGACTGTAGTATCAACTAATGGCAGAAAGTCTAAAGATTTGTACAAAAATAAGACAGATAGAGTTCCGGTAATTCCTCTGGTGCATATGATCAGATATTGGCCCAGAGTCTTCGGAAAAAAAGAATGACCGCCATGCAAAATAATTGGTACACAAATAACAGCCACGTA
>NW_013742728.1:0-4177 GCF_000517525.1 Limulus polyphemus
TATAAACTTTGGCTTCTCACAGTTATCACGGATTTTGTTTTTGATAGATTAAACAACAAATTATGGCTCTATAAACTTTGGCTCCTCACAGTTATCACGGTTTTTGTTTTTGGTACATTAAACTGAAAAAGGCTGCCTTACTTTTATTAAGAATAACAGCAAGATAGTTTCACGATAATTCTTAAAGTTACTATTGGGTAATATATTTGAAAACCATCTATTTTTTGGATTGGGGTTCTTAATAAAATACGAGTCACACAAAAACGTTGAATATAGATGCCATCAATACTGCTACTAATTCCATTAATTAACCCTGATAATCCCCTGTAGATTTTTACAAAGAAAATAAATTATATCACACAATTATTTTGGTTAGTTCTTTACACTGGGTATTGCAACAAGCGAGAACGTAAACTTATTCAATATGGTGAAATATATGGACCCCAGCGGAACTGAACGGTACAAAAACAAGTCGGTAATTGGAGGATTAATGAATGAAAATCATTGTAAAACAACATCTTAGGTTTGGTGAAACAAACAACCTACCGTGAAGCCGATCCCGACAGTCGCTGAAAACGATCCAGTCTGGAATTTTCCTTGGTCAAACTGGACTAAAAGGGAAGTTTTTCCGACACCACTGTCGCCAACAAGAATGGTCTATCGAGCAAAATGAGAAACAAATAATACGAAACCTTGTAATTTTTATTAATTACGTATATAAATAGTTATCTGTAAATTATCAAGTCTTTCCTTATTGTTTGACTGGATAAAAATATAATCTGAGCTAGGGTATTAAGAGGGCATCACAGTGTGGTGGCGCTGCAGGCATCCGCACCATTAAACTAGAATGACGTCACTGTACAATTATTGGTAATTTGTTCCAGTTTTTTTCAGATAATTATACCTTAGACTGACTTTTATAATCTTTTACATATATATTCACACACATATATTACATATGTATTCACACACATATATTACATATATATTCACACACATATATTACATATATTCACACATATATAATTGGAAATAATTGTGGAAATTAAATCAAAATCGTGACAGGAATTTTGGTATTAAAAATCCACCGAGGTGAATCCTCGGGGGATTACCAGGGGTGCTCAGAAGCTTTTGCTTCTCTTCTCCCCACTTGTGAGGGTGGTGTATGTATTCCAGTGGGTTAAGCTTGATAGAAGATGTTACGTTGACATGAAATGTTTGAGAGTATCTGAACAAGAAGTCGGGGGAGTCATGAAGAGTTGAGACAAAGACACAAAAGAGGGGGAGATCGAGATTTGACGAGTTCAAACGGCTCCAGTGGGACATAGGGTCCTTCAAGGCGGCGGGGATCCAGAAATCCAATGTCGGAGAAATTTGCTGTGGGGGAAAACGGGAGTGCCCCGAGAAAACCCACTTTCACGGACCGGGCGCCGAAAAAGAAAGCGAATGATATAAGGGTTAGAAGGAAGTGTGCTGCTGAAGAGGCGAAGGTCAGTCATTCAGGAAGTAGCTATGTTAGGGGGATTTTTAACTCTGAAATTCATGGTCGTAGACTTCGTCTTCACTGTGTACAGGGTAGGTTGGGTCGAACAGGTCGAAGTGGACGAAGCAAGCAATCGGCGTATGGAAAGCTATAGGGTGAATTAGGTGGTGGTTGGGTTTGTGTTGATTTTCTTCTTGAAATAGGCTTGACCTGAGTGGTGAAACTGATGAAGTCTGTTGATGTAGGTACTTCTTTGGCATCCGGGAAGTCTGAGTGGTTTGATCGGTGGTGGGAGAATCATGGTAGGATTGGTCGGTTGTGGGTAGCATGATGCGAGATGGCACTTCGGAGAGATGGGTGGGGACTTGTCGAGTGTTTGATAAGACTTTAACTGAGAAGGCTGGCCGTCGTCTGGGTCTGTAGGGTTTTTCAGCTTTGAAGTGGAAGAAACATCCGTGGTTCAAGATTAGGTCTGCTGTTTGTTTGAATTGTGGAAATGGTATGGAAAAGGGGTATAAGAGGAAATACTACCCCTTCATTCTGTGAAAATGAATTGTTTTAGAGTACAATCACGCTGATAGTCTACACTATCAACTAACCAATCAGAAAGAACGGATAAGTCACTCTTAGATCATAGATTTTGATACATCTTCACAACCCCTCACAAAAAAAGTGGACAACCAAAAGCATACCAAAGGTGTGGCGGGAAGCTTGTGAACCTTTGAACCTTTGACACGTGAGCCTTCATTGACCTCATATTCCAATTACCTTCTAGCATGAGATACACCAAGTTTCATTCCAATGGTTATTTGTCTTGAAAAGTTATTTTGTTTTCCAACTGTGGTCTAGATGAGAGCATTGCCATTGATCAAGTTGGGTATTGGAGCCAAATGTTGTTCTACAGATCTCCGAATTCTTATATCGTTTGGCTCTTAAAGTTATACGTTTCTTCAACCTTAAGCCTTTCCAAGGTGGCAATGCACTGTTGACTGGTATCCGATCACGATGAATCAAATATATAGATGCAAAACACGTTGCCCGTGGCGCTACGGCTCCTAAATGCGGCGACGCTCTTAAAAAGTGCTATTCACCTCTGTATACGTTAAAACATGACTATAACGTATTATATGTCAAGCTAGTGCAGTAAGAACACTTAATAAGTCTACATTTTTTGTAAAACAATATAGAACAATGGTAATTCGTAGTTGTTTTTCTGTCACCTAATGTACAAATTAGCAACTTCATAAATTGTTACATTTTGTATAAGTTGAGGATATTTCCTAAAGTTAATAATATTTATATTTCTTAAATATTTGTACACATGCGTTAAAGAAGATGGAGAATTTTTGTGGTAATAGAGAACGTTAAAGTGTTGAGAAATCTTTTTTGAAAAACATATATTTGTAGTTAACACGTAAAAATCCGAAGATTGAAAAATAAATCTCACTACATAACACTAGAGATTTTGGAAAGGTTTTGACAGAAGAATCTCACTACATAACACTGGAGATTCTGGAAAGGTTTTGACAGAAGAATCTCACTACATAACACTAAAGATTCTGGAAAGTTTTTTTCTAGAAGTACCTCACTACATAACACTAAAGATTCTGGAAAGATTTTCTAGAAGTATCTCACTACATAACACTAAAGATTCTGGAAAGTTTTTCTAGAAGTATCTCACTACATAACACTAAAGATTAAGGAAAGTGTTTCTGGAAGTATCTCACTACATAACACAAGATTCTGGAAAAGTTTTGCTAGAAGCATCTCAGGATTCCCTGTGGTTATCACACTAGCCTGTCTATCAAAAGAGTACTCATGATCCTGAGTGGATAGTACACTAGCCTGTCTATCACGAAGACCTTGAATCGAATTCCGGTTCACCACCACAAATACAAACCAGTCATTAGCCCTGAGGACTTTCTTGAAGACTTGAGGAGATTAACAGCCTAACTACAGAATTTAAAGTAATTAATAATTAATACCTAATAATAAAAGTGTAATTAATTAATATTTAAACAACGATTAATATCTGATCGCAACAATATTACTGTAAGTACTAAGTAGATTTTCGTAGCGATCTCACTTATTAATTATTATAGTGAACCTGTGAAATCATTTGTGACATCATAGATCAGAGTGGTGAATCCAAACAATGATCTCGTACACGTGAGTAGTATCCTTATAAATTAATGTACGTACCATTCAGTGTAGTTAAACCACAAATTAATGAAAATAATCAGTTTATCCAACCTACAGATTAAGGGAGTAAATCTATGGATTAGCCTAATAACTCAGGGAATATTGTAGTATTAACCACATGATTAACAAAGATTTGCCCACATGTTAAAAAAGCGAAAACGTACAAGAACATATTAAAACCAGAATAAGTCGTATAACTCAAAACATATTAAAGCTAGAATAGTCGTATAATTCAAACATATTAAAACTAGAATAAGTCGTATAACTCAAAACATATTAAAACTAGAATAAGTCGTATAACTCAAACATGTCAAAATTAGAATAGCCGTTTAACTCCAAACATATTTAAACTAGAATAAGTCATATAACTCCAAACATATTAAAACTAGAACGGTCGTATAACTCAAAACTTATTAAACTAGAATAAGTCATATAACTGTCAGATTTTTTTAAAAATAATATTATATATATATATATATATATAAGTTATTT
>NW_013742729.1:0-8174 GCF_000517525.1 Limulus polyphemus
CACTTTGGATGAATTGGTCTAGGTTTGACAGAAACCAGGAAAATACTCTTAGATGGGTGGGCGTGTATTTGATAGGAACCTAGAAATGGTGATAATATACATCCTGGTTTTAATTACCATAATAAACAAGAATGGTGATAACATACATCCTGGTTGTTAATTACCATAATAAACAAGAATGGTGATAATATACATCCTGGTTGTTAATTACCATAATAAACAAGAATGGTGACAATATACATTCTTGTATAATATACATCAGAGTTGATTTATTGCCTGTTAATCCGCCTGAGAGTTTCACCTTACATTCTGTTTCCTGGTAGAAAATGCTTTCATGACATTTGCCAATTGCTTTGGTATCCCATATTGCCGAACAATCATCCACATCTTCTTTCGGTTTATACTGTCGAATGCCATTTGAAAATCAACGAAATTTATGGAGACATGTTTCTGAAATTCGATACACTTCTCATAATCCTACGAATAGGATGGGCTTAATACTGCATACCGTGCAAGAATATAAACAGCAATGTCCTTAAGTGATAGTTCAGGTGGTATCTCGAGGTTACGGGCTCCCCTATTCTTGAATGATAATGGACAGTCACGTGAGTGGTGGTAGTGGGTAAATATGACGTTATATTATGGTAGATGATTTCGGTCTGATTGGTTGAAGATTCTTAATCCAGTAGAAGAGACTGTCCCATGCTTTTAAAACAAATACACGCTCTGTGTTTGTGAATAAATAGAGATTGTTCACTTGTAATTTATACTGTGTCCAGTCTCTCTCTTTCACGAATAAAATTACTCAGAGATTCAATATTATTTTGTAATAAATATCTTGCTGAACCTCTTTGTTCTAACTGGATCTGTCATTTACTCTAGGGTTAGCCCATTTTTACCTGAATATATTACATTAATACGCATTAAATGTTGATTTATTGTAACCTCTTTTTAAAGGTAGTATTGTTTGAAAGATACCAGAAAAATAAGACACATTTTCAAATTTTGTTGTAAAATTTCACCTTTTATAATACAAATTATAGAAACGGTTTATTTTTATGAGACCGAGAGATAGTATCAGTTACTCTTATGTAGCATAAAAAGTTCATGTAAGTATGTGTTAGATAGCAACCATGAAAACTATATATTTAAAATTCCCATTTGAAAGAGATCAGGTTATCGCTTGCTTTTAAAATCTGTTTTTCTTTCTTTCTACGACATGGAAAAATATTCGTTTCTTTTTAACTTTCCTCTGCATTATGCTTTTGTCACTAGAGAGCAGCACTAATACTGGGAAGTAGTATAACGTATATTGCTGTTACTTTGGTATCCCTAAAACGGTGAATGAAAGTTGTTACAGGTGCACGTGACTGCGATTTTTTATTCTTTGCCACAGGAACCAACGACATTATTAAGCTCATTGACCTACGCTAAAGCCAATAAGGATAAATTACAACTTAAATGTTTAGATATGATAAATATGAAGTTAAAAATGTTTTGTAACAATGTAGTATCACCATCCGTTTCTGTGTCAAGGTCAGGGACTTTTATATATTTCTTACCTTTTTCTTATACTAAGATCTTGACTTTTTATGACTGATCTATCAATCTATCAACATATATATATATATTTACTTTTGAAGATATAATATATAGGTTGATTGACTGAAATATCATCATAGAAGAAAAACCCTCAGCAAGGAAGTGTTTGTAACTATGGCTGAAATGGTTACATTTTATCCTCGGTCATTGAACTTATTTCAGTTTGGATTTTTGTAATAATTTGATCATCATTTGTGGCAGAAGTAAAGTCTATTTTTCATATATTCGTAGTATGTATGAAGTTAATTGCCGAAAGTATAAAGTCTCAATTCAGTTTTGTATGTGTTTTTTAAACGAATCATCACATTAATGAATTATAATAAAAATTAATGTTATACCTTTTGAATTATATAAAAAATTAATTACTAAATGAAAACATTCGTGTTGTTGCTTGTAAGCTCTTAAGCAGTAACCTGGGCTTTTCTTGCATGCATATAAGATACCTTCACGTGCATACAGTCGTGAGCATATATCAAATAGTTTGCTTTAAAAACAAAACAGAAGTTATCTATCATTGTTTTACAAAGATGATGACGTCACGCGTCACAAACCTCATGCGCTCCTGCCTGCAGCTTGATTCCACTTCTTAGCACTCCATTTTATATTGAAACGCCGGTGTTGGGACAAAGACACCTTGTTTTTGGTTCCGAAGTGAATTGAGCAGTAATTTTCAACTATATTTTGCCCAGAAACAACCTTTCAACAGCTAAGAAAACCGTAAGTGTCATTGCATCTCTTAGGTATGGTTAAATCATTATAAAAAATCTCAAACTCATTGACTGTTATATGAATATTAACTTGTTAGTGTTTCCCGTAAAACTACAGTACAGGCGTCCTTTGCGAAAGATCTAACGATCATGTTTTTGAGATTACTTGAATTTTTTGGAATATTATAATTTATATACATTTTCCAAATCGTTATTATATAGCATGATAAGCGTATTTTCGCTTAATAACATCAACTGAATTATAGTTCTTTGAAATACGCATTAAGAAAACTTAAAAAGGTGAATGTTCGCCATAAGTTTTGGGACGGTTGAGGTCTCATTGACGATTATTCATATCCAACAACAAGCTTCTTGTCTACTTCAGTAGTTGTTCGACGTCGACATGTTTATACGTAACTACAAGCGTACTACCAAAAAAGTACTATTGCGTTATCATTTCAAGATTTTACTTTTAGTATGGTTGTAACACAAGGAAAAAAATGTTGTTTACTGTCCATTGAATATAACAAAACATTGTTAAGCCATATCATATTATCAGTTAATGTGTTTCTACGTAACTTTTACCAAATTAATATATCGTTTAAAATTATGTACTATACATTTCCCCGCTACGGCGCTAGCTCGTGACTTCTTTGTTTCTGGAATGAGTTACCAATCAAGTTATGGTGATTTCTAAAATTATGCTTGCAATAACGTTAATTGACAGTATTTTGAGAAGTTTATACAATCTTTGCAAATGTTGTCAGATTTTGACGTTTGATGATTGTTAAAACTTTCGTTCATGCTGTTTCTTGAATCTTTGTTAATTTGAAGTAAAACAAAGTTGTTTCTAAAAATACGACTCTGAAATTTAATTTTGTGAACTTTCTTCGTCTAGGCTAGTTTTCTGTGAAAGGCTAGTTATGACCATTAGAAAATTAAGGCATTAAAATAGGTTTATTACTTTAACGTCATATGAAGTTTATTTTGATACATTTTACTATGATTTAGCTATCGTTTTGGGTAAAGTATGAAGTAAATGGATAAAAAAATCTAAATTTTGTTCAAGAAATACACATAAACACGTTGAGTGAAATTTCTAGCAGTGGTAAATTGCACAATTGGCTTCTTCATTATATACGTACATAATAACTATAGGCTATGTTTTATATATGAGTACTTTTTGTTGTAAGAATAAAAGCAGAATTATTTCCTTAGTCTTATTGTCTAGTTTGTGGAACTAACAATTATTTGGTCATCGAACCACCAACTAAATTAACAGTACAACTCTATAAACCTTTGGAAAAATTCAAACTCAGTGACAAACAGTTTCATCAGTTAAACTGTTTCAGCAACTCGACAGAAAAGTTAGTCTACTTAAGATTGAGCCTATATCTGTTTTTCAAAGTTTGTACTTGTCATGTCTGAAAGCTTTATACCTTGGCCTTAAACAAACATAACCTGTTAAATCATCTGAAGATTTTTAAACATTTCATCCACATCAGCTTCACTCAGACAAAATTCACTCAATGTTTATCCATGCAAGATTCACTCAGTGTTTATCCACACAAGATTCACTCAGTGTTTATCCACACAAGATTCACCCAGTGTTTATCCATGCAAGATTCACTCAGTGTTTATCCATACAAGATTCACTAAGTGTTTATCCATGTAAGATTCACTCTGTGTTTATCCATGTAAGATTCACTCTGTGTTTATCCATGTAAGATTCACTCAGTTTTTATCCATACAAGATTCACTCAGTGTTTATCCATACAAGATTCACTCAGTGTTTATCCATGTAAGATTCACTCGGTGTTTATCCATGTAAGATTCATTCAGTTTTTATCCACATTCAAAATGTTTTGTTGATTTTTTCTACTGTTTTTACATTGTAATCATTTGGTCGGACTTTAAATTGGATTTTTTACAAAGTTAACCGTACAATTCCCTGCCTGTAATATTTTCTTTTACAGTAATCATTGCTCCATAGCATAGATGTATATCAAAACACTTAAAGCTTTTTTTTTTACACTTGAAATAAGTATTTGTAGAATTCCTTCATCATAAATGCATTATGTAAAATAATACCAATCATAGGGGATATTTATTTTAAAATGTCATGTAAAATGTATTATGAGCTTATCCATATTTAACTTCTCAGTGTTTTTAGTTATCACCAGGTAAAGAAGAAAAAAAATCATCTTAATGATCTTGTACATTTTAATTTTAGGGCTCATCATCGTTGTTCTTCAGACTTTGTCTCATCCTTTTAACTACGTGACTTTTGTTCTGTTACTTTAAGTTGAAACCCAACCATTAGCTAGTTTAAAATTTATGCTTCTTGTGTTTGTACATAAAATTTAGTTGTTTTTAATCATGTAGCAATGAAAGAAAAATGTAATAAATGTTTAGAAATATCTATCACTGATAAACTAAAAAACTGTGTAGGTAATAATGACAGTATTTTTGCAAACTGTTATTATAGTAATTCTGTGTTTGTGAAAATTCTGTCATGTCTTTTCATGTATTATAGTTTAAAAAAAAACGCTGGAAAGCTGTAGTCTCATAAGTCCGTAAGTGGCAGCAAACGTACCTTAAAAATTGGTGTTATAGTAAGGAGTGTACCTGCCCATACATTTGTTACAGCCCGTATTCTTTTACTAACTGATGAAATACATTAGGCTGTTTCTCCTCCAGATATCATTCCAAAATGTTTCAGAAAGGCTCAGGTTGGGGCTCTGAGCTGGCCAAGTATGCTCTAGATAATGTTTGTCCGTAGGAACACAGCATGTAGTATAGAAAGATATTATAAAATTAAATAAATAAGTATAATACTTGAGTGTTCTTTTCTTCCATAAGGAGCTAATAAAGGATTCTCCATTCTCATGTTGGAGTCCATATGGGTCCCACTGGATCCTTGTTTATTATGGTAATAACAACCAGGATGTATATTATCACCATTCTTGTTTATTATTGTTGATTACCATGATAATATACATCCTGGCCATTCTTGTTTATTATGGTAATCAACAACCAGGATGTATATTATCACCATTCTTGTTTATTATGGCGTAATTAAAACTTGGCTTCTGTTTATCACTTTTCCGTAAAGTGATATGCACACCGTTTGTTAAAAATAAGTGAATAACTACTTTGTGACTGATTTGTTAATATATATTTATTTTAATATCAACGTTTGTTTAGATTAAGTTTGTATTTAAAAAACATACATAGCTTATACTGTTAAATATGTATGACGAAACTCCCGCCTATTCTCCAAAAATGTATAAGATTCTCGAGAGTAAGAATCAACAATATATGTATGTACGTAAACGCTTAATGTAGCTTTGTATTGTTACATAATCTGAATTTTCTAGAAACTGTCCACACGCCTATAAGTATAAACAACGCGACGCGCCAAACAAGAGTATCTATTATTGGTTTGCTATAGTTGGTATGCTATAAGTTTCGGAAGCTATAACTGTTATAACTATAATTGTTATAACGCTTATTAATTGGAAAACTTCAGAAATTCGACATTTACAAAGTTCGAACATTACAAATCATTTAACTTCAGTGAATTTACATCGGACATTAGTATTTTTACGAAAACATTATATAACTTCATCGTGGAAACTCGACGTGTGTTGCTGGTGAATAACGAAGGATAAAGCTAGCTAGCTCCCCGTTAAACGAATCGTACCTACATCAACTCGTAATTAATACGCTCATTGTGAACTCTCGATAAAAAATCAAGGAAGTTCCAGACAAGAAAGAAGACTTTATATTGCTTGTAAGTTTGTAAAACTTTTGTATATAAATCATTGTTTGTAATAACTATTTCTAATAACTGTTATTGTAAATTGTACTGTTCTGTGTATATTAAAA
The DNA here is from genome assembly GCF_000517525.1 of Limulus polyphemus. Lineage (NCBI taxonomy): Eukaryota > Metazoa > Arthropoda > Merostomata > Xiphosura > Limulidae > Limulus > Limulus polyphemus. The sequence goes on from NW_013742729.1 coordinate 6,201, forward strand.
CTGTGTGTATCAATCTTGTATCAAACTAACTATATATCGGCTTTCACTTAAATGATAAATCCAAAGTACAATTTAACTACTAGATTTAAGCCCCCCAGTGGCACATCGATATGTCTGCGACTTACAACGATAGAAACCGGGTTTCGATACCCGTGGTGGGCAGAGCACAGATAGCCCATTGTGTAGCTTTGTGCATAACTTCAAACAAACAAAGCCACAATGAATAAACACATAATGAAAACGACTTTCAAAGAACAAATAAATCTCAAGTCATAGCACTTAGAACTTATCAGATAGCACTTAGTCCATCGTGTGTGTTTCCTAACACATTGGATCGTCCATTGATGATACTTTCTTCCATCCAATGCCATTTCTTCCCATGTGATAATTTGTTGATACATTTGTTTCCACGTGAGCTTTGGTCGTCCTCTCTTTCTACTTCCACCTTCAACCTTCCATTTTATCATTTGCTTCACAGTTCTTGTGTCGTCCATTCCAATGATGTGACCCATCCATCTTGATCTTCTTTGTCTGACTAAATCCACCAAGTCACATTCTTCTGTGTTTGGTACTGTTTCCATGAGGATTTCAATATTTAATGCAGGCATTTAACTTTTTATGTTTTTTCTGTACATCTGTCACGTTTCAGAGCCATCATAATATTGTTTATTATTATTAATACAAAACCATTGTTTGGTACATTATTTATAAGTACTGTTTACAGTGACAAACAGAGGCCAAGTTTTAATTACATTTATAAGTACTGTTTACAGATACAAACAGAGGCCTAAGTTTCTATTATATACTATAAAAACCGGGTTTGCTACATTGTCTATAAGTAATGTTTACAGATACAAACAGAGGCCAAGTTTCTATTATATACTATAAAAACCGTGTTTGCTACATTGTCTATAAGTACTGTTTACAGATACAAACAGAGGCTAAGTTTCTATTATATACTATAAAAACCGTGTTTGCTACATAGTTTATAAGTAATGTTTACAGATACAAACAGAGGCTAAGTTTCTGTTATGTACTATATTCGAACTTCACCGAAACTGTAAGGTTCTTTTAAACATTATTACACAGCTTTCAGTGTCTGGGAATAAAACCTCAAGTTTCGTCTATTGAACACCTGATTATCATTCTTCAGTGTGTGTTTTTTGTATTATTATAAAAAGTTAAACCTTGTTTAACGTGGCCTTGTTCTACTCGTTATCTCTCAAACATCTTGTTTCAATGCCAGACTACCAATTATAAGCGTAATTAGGACATATCGAAAACAGTATAATATATTATACTTATCATCAAACAAAAGTTGTGGTGGTCTAGATAAATATCACGAAAATATAGGTGTCGCTCAATTTGACCTATATAACTTTACATTGATATTAAACTACAGTATCTTACTTGATATGTTATCACTGAAAGGACAAAGACTAGTGTATCTTGCTTTACATGCTATCACTGAACTGACAATGACTACTGTATCTTACTGTATATGTATCACTGAACGGACAATGACTAGTGTATCTTACTTTATATGTCATCATTGAACGGACAAAGACTAGTGTATCTTACTTTATATGTTATCACTGAACTGACAAAGATTAGTGTATCTTACTGTATATGTTATCACTGAACGGACAAAGACTACTGTATCTTACTTTATATATTATCACTGAACTGACAATGACTAGTGTATCTTACTTTATATATTATCATTGAACGGACAAAGACTACTGTATCTTACTGTATATGTTATCATTGAACTGACAATGACTAGTGTATCTTACTTTATATGTTATCACTGAACGGACAATGACTACTGTATCTTACTGTATGTGTTATCACTGAACGGACAATGACTAGTGTATCTTACTTTATATGTTATCATTGAACGGTCAAAGACTACTGTATCTTACTATATATATTATCACTGAACGGACAATGACTAGTGTATCTTACTGTATA
>NW_013742730.1:0-6023 GCF_000517525.1 Limulus polyphemus
ATTAGTATACAGGCTCGGCAACTTCTAATATAATAGATATTAGGTAGGATCACTATACAGGCTCGGCAACTTCTGATATAATAGATATTAGGTAGGATCACTATACAGGCGAGTATTTAGATTCTTGTGTTTCAGACACAAATAAATTAATTTTTTTACGGCCTAAAATAGCGTAGTTTTAAACTTACAAGAACAATAAGAATTTTTCAGCTGTCACGAGAAGTAAACAAACAGTTGAATAGTGGCGGTATGTTTTTACAATAAACATTTACAGAGGACATTTTACAGTGAATATATATACGTGTGTGTGTATATGGTGTTTTACAGTTATCAGTATTAATATTGCATTTCACGTACTTTAATACACCGGTAACTAGTACAATGCCCATAATTCCGTATCTGTATTACATATTATGAAAAAAACCTGAACGCCACATCTGCTGTGTTACCATAGCATTATTTGAACATATACGACTCTTCCTACTAGTAAATGTATGGATATATTAATAAAGAAAGAACAGATTGTGTCCGCCTGTTGTTTACTTATTACTGCTTTTCCTTTGCTTGGTGCAAAACAGTACTGATGTAAAAACTTTTTCGTGAAGGTTAAGCCTCATTATAAACATTAATAGCTCTTCGCGTGCGATAAAGTGAACCATTGTCGAGACTGCGGGCGCGTTCTGCTTATGTTAACGTATTGCATTTCGGCCACGTGCGACAGGGTTAATTGTCGAGTGTAACTATTGCTGTAGATGATTGGATGGGAGTTAGAAGTGCGTGCACGGCTAACGAAAGCTTTGTTATAGTATCGATTTGCTGAACTAGCGGTTGTTTGTGTTATGCTTTACAAGATTTTCGCACAGCACCACGTAAGTACCGTCCGTCTAGCGGGAGTTGGAAACACGAGTAAACATAGACTTCCAGAATAAAGCAACCAAAGAACACACTGAATAAATAAATTCTCTTGTATGCATCGTGTTTTCCAGGTTCGTTTTAAAATTACCTTTATAAGGTACCGTGCGTATATGTGTATAAGTTCTTATTTCATAAAATATAAAACCTCTTATATAAATCAATTTACGTGTACCTGAAATAGAGCAAGCGTACGTGTTTGTAACTATAACAAGTTCATCAGTCAACTGTTAGGTTAGTGTTAGTGTTTCCTAAAACAGGGTTCTATTTCTGTACCTACCATTCTATATCTTATCTATTATATCAATTTTACTTTTCTGTATGTAAACACCATCTGACCATCCGCATTCATTCATCTGTTTATCCACCTTCTCGCCGTCTGTCCATTTAAACACCTGTTAATGAAACAGTCTGCCTTCCCCTCCTGTGGCTCAGCGGTAAGTCTGAAAGTTTATAACGCTAATGAACCGGGTTTAGATACCCGCGTTGGGAACATCACAAGATAACCCATTGTGAACCTTTGCGGTTAACAACAAACAAAGAAAAGACAGTCTGTTAAGAAAACGGCTAAAGACAAACAAACTAGTAGACCTCTACAAACAAACCAGCACAAACTGGAACTTGGCTTGGTTCAGACAGACAGGCAGGCAAATAGTAAATGGTGTAAGGTTATACTTGATCTTTCGATAATCTACGGACTTACAAAGTTAAAATCCGGGGTTCGGTGGACACAGCAGATAGCTCAGTGTGGCTGTACTCTAAAACAAACAGTCTGCTTTGGTTACATATTTCCAGCATTAAGGCATAGTAGTTGAAATCTTCACTCTTCAGACACGGTTATCTTAATACATGTAAAGTACGTTGCATACACAACACTATACAACTGGTAGTTAAGGGAATAACATGTAAATGTTTTTGGAAACTTTCGTACTGTATATTACAGTGCTTCGATTTCTCTATCACTAAGCCTAAAGGCTATACAAACACGTTAGAATACAATAAAATGCCCGCAAGCAGTAACGAACATGCCTCTGGAATGCTGGTAATTTCATTACTTGCTTGAACGGGAATGCTTGTGTGTATATTTTAAAGGTCAAAGCTGTAATACGCATAATATACTGTTATCCGTAAACTAGCAGAAATTCGAGCTTTCGCTGCGTTTGTACGTCTGTACGATACTCACGTAATACACTTACATTTCTAAAACTATGAATCTAAAGTGTCCCTAGACTGTAAAATGGTTCGAGTCCCATTGTCGCCTCTATTAACGGTCATATTCCATTATTTAGTAAACCAAGAGTTGGCGGTAGTTTATTTAGCCTAGCAGATAATTCTGAAAATAACCTCCTACAAAATATTGACATATTATTTCTGTTCTATCACACTGATAAATACATGTGTGTGTGTGTATGTATGTGTGTGTATTTGTATTTATGTAAGTGTCTGTATGTAAGTGTCTGTATGTATTTATGTATGTGTCTGCATGTATGTATGTATGTGTATGTATGTATGTGTATTTATGTATGTATTTGTGTGTATTTAAAAGTTCAAGAAATGGCAAACAGAAGTTCATTAAATAACATTTAACGTAATATTTAACAACATTTAACATAAGAAGCTTTATTCATAACAGTTCCTCCACCACAGAACGCCTGTTTCCGAAATGTCTTTCAAGTATGCTACCACTTACCTGATGTGTGACGTCATTGACTCGTATCGTTACACATCCACTTTACACGTTTTAAAGTTCATAATTCATTATTAAAATGTTCTTTAACAACTGATTATTTTTGTTGTACTCAATTCGTACAATATATAATGATAGAAATATTCACGTTCCAATCCGTAGTTCCAAATGCATCAATAAAGTAAGAACAGCAATAAATTTCCAAATTAATATAGAATGTCACGATTTATTCTGTATAATATCTGTTTTAAAGTATCACAAAACATGAAGTTAAGATAATATATGTATGCACCATGGGCGGGATTTGGGAGCATAATGTGGGTGGAGTCTGTAAGAACAGCAATAAATTTCCAAATTAATATAGAATGTCACGATTTATTCTGTATAATATCTGTTTTAAAGTATCACAAAACATGAAGTTAAGATAATATATGTATGTACCATGGGCGGGATTTGGGAGCATAATGTGGGTGGAGTCTGACATAATTATTGTGAATGTCGTGCTAATAACATATTCCACAGGGGGAGGGAACTGTTCCTACTTGCCCCCCGTAATCCCGCCTATGTTATGTATGAGTGTGAATGTATTTGTGTTTGAGTGAGTGCAGGTTTATGAGTTGTAGGAAAGAGGGCGTTCTGCCTCGTATTGTATATTACTTTGAATCATTTCTTTTATACATGTATCTATCTAGTTATGTGTCTGTATCAAAAGGTTTTTAACATTATAGTCATATACGATCATCTTCTCGTCGAATTTCAATGTGACCGCCTTTCCTGTTATAGCTAACAGTACAATCTATGAAGTTAACACCCGTAATCTTATCATTACGTTGCAGCGACATCTACATGTAGTATATAATATTACATGGAATCATTATGGTATTTTGATACCGGATATGGGATGAAAGTAAAAGCTGAGTGCAGTGCTTATTATGTTTCCAGAAAAACTGGCAACAGTTCAAAATGAACCCCACAAAAGTAACTCCTACAGCAAGTAGGTTTTCGTGTAATCATTAGGGTTAACCCTACAAAAGTAACTCCTACACGCAAGTAGGTTTTCGTGTAGTCATTAGGGTTAACCCCACAAAAGTAACTCCTACCGCAAGTAGGTTTTCGTGTAGTCATTAGGGTTAACCCCACAAAAGTAACTCCTACAGCAAGTAGGTTTTCGTGTAGTCATTAGGGTTAATCACTTGACGCTTTAAAGACCTCGAAAATATTGGTGTCTAAACACAGAACGGCAAGTAATAGTCATTTTTCATAAATAAAGGTAGGTTTAATTCCACAGAACACAAGCGTGTATATATAAACCTATGAATATAATGTTTTTAAATACATTAATTGTCCATAGGCGGTTAAACTCCGCACTATAAAACAATAATGAAGTTAATACAAAACAAAAACAACATTATAATGAGACCAAAATTCGAAATTATTCTTCCATTATCGGTTCTTGTTTGTTTGTTTGTTTTTGAATTTCGCGCAAAGCTACACGAGGGCTATCTGTGCTAGCCGTCCCTAATTTAGCAGTGTAAGACTAGAGGGAAGACAGCTAGTCATCATCACGCACCGCCAACTCTTGGGCTACTCTTTTACCAACGAATAGTGGGATTGACCGTCACATTATAACGCCCCACGGCTGAAAGGGCGAGCATGTTTGGTGGGACTGGGATTCGAACCCGCATCCCTCTGATTGCGAGTCGAGCGCCCTAGCCACCTGGCCATGCCGGGCCACCGGTTCTTGTTGTCATCCTTAAGTCATGATGGATCCTTAAGTCATGATGGACATTCCATCTTTCAGACAAAATCCTGACGCCGATGACAGCAACTATGGAGAATCTGTTAGGGTTAGGAGTTGAGTGGCAGTTGTGGGAAGGCAGTTACCCTTAATATTTAGATATAACCTTTAAATCAGACTTAAACCAACCTAAAATTCTAAACATGTAAACTCCTAACCTTCACCCTTTTTTCATTTTATAAGATGCAAAAAGTAATCTTATGGTACAAATAATATATATATCACAAAAATTAGTATACATATGTAGATATAGAGAGAGAAAGAAAAAGGGATCGATATTATATTTTTTTTAAAAAAACCTTGTTTACTTGATTGTAATTTTATTTACACGAATTTTCATGTGTAGCTTTATTTATCTATGATCGAAGTTCACTCATGTTGATTTGTAACGCGTATTTGTTTGGAAAAGGTTAAGCGACGTTACTATAATATTGAACACCAAGAATGTTTGAAGTATTTCAAACTAAACACCATTTTAAACTCGAGTAAGCTGTTTATATAGAGGGCATGCGTTGACCCTCTGGAGTATCTCTCGAGAGCACGAGCTAAGTACGATTCCGTGCGATACCAAAAAGTACTCCTCACGCTTTAACCTGTGGGTGCGTTATAAGACAAGCTGTCAGTCACTTAGCATAGATGGTGAATGGTAGTATGATGCTGTCTGGCTAGCTTCCCTCTATTGGTCATTAGTTCAAAATTAAGGACAGTGGCAAATACACTTACTCATATACTGGTGTATAACTAACACAAGTTGGTACTGGTCCATCTACGTGTACACTATAACTAACACAAGTTGGTACTGGTGTATAACTAACACACGTTGGTTAATGTACACCAGTACCAACTTGTGTTAGTTATACACCAGTACCAACTTGTGTTAGTTATATAATGTACACCAGTACCAACTTGTGTTAGTTTTAACAGTGTAAACAACATACATTGTTGGGAATAACTATGGAAACAATCAATGAAGTTAATGTAAAATATGACGAGATTTTTACCCTTCTGTTGAACCAAAATAAACTTTAAATAAAAGTACAGAGACAGAGCTTTACTTATTTTTATTTTGTGTTTAACTTTATAACAACTTTTCGACCAGTAGACGAGAGTTATCTGATGATGGCCACATGAGTGGTCAAAACGGTGTAATAAAGTTAAACGACAATAAAAATAAACAATCCACTCAAAAGTTGCATCTTTGGACTTTTATTTAAAGTGTATAGTGGATTTCCTTTCCTCAAACATAAATAAACTTTACCAGATTACAGTCACGTGTTCACAGTTTAAACGGTGATTGGCTGTCATCCAACCAATCACGCAGTGCTACATTTTCACATTTGATGCGTTTCTTTTTTTTTCGGTTGATTTTTTTTAGAAGGAGGAGTAACTTTCAGAGTGTTCCTGAACGTTCTTACTGATCACGTGCACCCTACAATATGAATTTCCCCTATGATACATTCCCAGGGGGCTCTTTCAAGACGATAATCCATTACTTTACTAACCCAGCTATGTTCATATAGTTTGACGGAACTACTAACCCAGCTATGTTCATATAGTTTGACAGAACTACTAACCCAGCTATGTTCATATAGTTTGACGGAACTACTAACCCAGCTATGTTCATAT
>NW_013742731.1:0-3935 GCF_000517525.1 Limulus polyphemus
GTAGTTAATATTGTGTTAACTACAGGAAATACAATCTATGTACTCTTGTAGTTAATACTGTGTTAATTACAGGAAATACAATCTATGTACTCTTGTAGTTAATATTGTGTTAACTACAGGAAATACAATCTATGTACTCTTGTAGTTAATATTGTGTTAACTACAGGAAATACAATCTATGTACTCTTGTAGTTAATATTGTGTTTTAACGCCGTTGTTTCTAATAAATGTCTCCCTATTTTTGTAATATTAATTTTTGCTAGATTCAGATAACACTCAGAAATTATCAACTGTTCGAAGTACTGGAGTACTTTTCGCAAGAGTAAATTGTAAAAATAAAATTTCAGATCTGCCTTTTGTTTCTATTTATTAAACGTATTGATATCTAAACTTTCATTTTCATTTGATCGAAAGGGAGAAATTGACCAACTTATGGACTTGGAAATTGATCCCTCCAAGATCATTTATGCAAATCCCGTCAAATTCCGATCGCACATAAGACATGCTGCGTCCGTCGGCGTCCACCTGATGACGTTTGATTGTTACAAAGAGTTGTTGAAGATTAGTGAGTGTGATCCGGAAGCAAGGTGAGGTTCAGGAATGTAACATCACTAATATTGTTAAGCACCATAATCTTAACATGCCCATTACCAACCAAAAATGTGCAATAACAATGTCCGTTTAATTGTTAGCACTAATCAGTAAAGATTTGTGATATAAGCTTTAGCGTTGATCAGAAAGTAATAACACACTGAGCTACTTACATGATAAAGGACCATAACCCATTATTAGTGAAAAACGTGCTCTAATAACGTTTTAACTAAATTTATAACTTGTTATCATCTGCTAATCTGATGAATTTTTGCGGACGCGGACCGTACCCTATACGGCGAATCAGTAGTACGTGGGGTAATTTTGTATATTTTTTAAGACCTGTCTAGAAAATATTATATATATATCACGTGAAATATCCCCTAGGCTTGTCGTGAGGATCCGGCCAGTTTGTGAATCAAACGTTTACGAGTCACTTGGTAACAAGTTTGGTTGTAGTGTTGAGGAAGCTTGTCGTCTGGTGCGGAAGGCACGTGACCTTAAGTTGACTGTAGAGGGAGTATCGTAAGTACAATATTATTTATTTGTTACTTTGTGCTCACGAATAATATTGGTTCAATTCGATAAATTCAAAACTAAATCTTTCCGGTAAATATCATAATAAAAATATTTATACATTTTAGACGCTGGTAAATATTCTTAGATCATAATTCAGAAACGTCTTGTTTACGGGGTTAGTTGGCCTATTCTAGGTCTTGTAACACCAAATGTGGTCATGAGTAAGTTGTAAAATATCGCACAAACAGTAATCAGGCGACGAAGAAAATAATTTGTGATTAGGGGGCGCTACTGATTCTATTATACATATAAATATGACTGCAAGTGATGTTTAATGTGAGGCCACCATTGTTGTCCACAACTGTTTCCATTCTTGAGAGGATGTGATACAACGCTGTTGAAACTGTCTGATGTCCAACGTGTGCAGGATGCCTTGATGTGGCCACCATTGTTGTCCACAACTGTTTCCATTCTTGAGAGGATGTGATACAACGCTGATGAAACTGTCTGATGTCCAAAGTGTGCAGGATGCCTTGATGTGGCCACCATTGTTGTCCACAACTGTTTCCATTCCTGAGAGGACGTGATACAAGGTTGATGAAACTGTCTGATGTCCAACGTGTGCAGGATGCCTTGATGTGGCCACCATTGTTGTCCACAACTGTTTCCATTCTTGAGAAGATGTGATACATTGCTGATACAAGTGTCTGATGTCCAACGTGTGCAGGATGCCATCTTTAAAGCTCACCATGTTGGCAAGAGTTGACAATTGCTCTGACCAGAAATCCATGTGTAAAATTTAATTGTGAATTTTAATCTCCTGGTTCCAGTGCATGAGCTCTTTGAGTACAGATTCAACATTTTATGTATGACCCCCTCCTCCAAGGCCATTATTTGTGGTATTCCATATTTTTTTTTATTATATTTGTGCTGTATTCTCCATGTACACTTGTATCTATAACATTGAGTGCCTAATAACAATATCAACTGGTGTTGGAAGTCGACCATTCTAATGTGCATCGACAACCAGTCCGGTTAAACATTTATCAGTTTCTGAATAGTTTTATGGTTATGTTGCCCATTGCAGGCATTAGTTTCATCCATAACAATTCAGAACCGTACTATATAGTTGTGTAATAAAGCTTTACTGGTGCAATTCTACCGTGGGGTGACGTTCTGTCTGGAGAAACCCCAAAAATAATGTTGCTACTGCTCTTAAGTTACCCATAGACAGAACAGACATGCAGCGCCCCCTAGCGATTATTTTTCATGTCAACGTGTTTGCCATCATTTGAGTTTTGCCTGTATGAAATTTCACAGCCTATCAATGTCTACATTTGAAACTGGGAGACACTGTATAGCCTATCAATGTCTACATTTGAAACTGGGAGACACTGTATAGGCCAACTTTACACTAAAATTGTACTTTGTTATCTGTTGAAGAAAGTAGTTCACCATTTCACTGAGCGGATGATAACTATTTATTTTATAGGATGACTAGATCTATATTTAAGCACGTGAAATATTACAATGAAATTTATCACTGGTTGGTAAGTAAAATCGTAGATTGCTAGCAATTAGTAAGCTGTTAATCTTACCTATTTCTTCTTTAAGATTAATTTGGATTGTTTTTAACACGGCACGTAAGTTTGGCACAACATATCAAGCTGAATGTTTCAACATTAATAGATAAGTAAGTGATGCTAGTATGTATCTTCCTATTTTTACATTGCTTTAGTTCGCCTGATTTAGTACAGAGTTTCTATATAAAGAGTAAACTGGTTCCCTGATGTAATAAAGGTTTTGCACTGACGTCAAGAAGTCACGTGGTCTGTATTTACACCGCCATATTGGAAGTCAAGTGCTTAAAGTCATCTTGGATAAAAGAGTGACAAATTTGTGTAATGATGTCGTGTTATCTGACGTTATAAGTAATCTCGACGATCTGCGTAAATAATATATTTATAAAGAAATTGAATAGCCCTAGTTATAGATCTGTATGTTTGGTCAAAGGCGTCAATTGTGTAAACATCACTATGTAAAACTCTACCAAATCTTCCATTAATATGGGTTGTTAGAAGATGTTTACACACTTGACACTATGTAAAACTCTACCAAATCGTCCATTAATATGGGTTGCTAGAAGATGTTTACACACTTGATACTATGTAAAACTCTACCAAATCGTCCATTAATATGGGTTGTTAGAAGATGTTTACACAATTGACACTATGTAAAACTCTACTATTAATATGGGTTGTTAGAAGATGTTTACACACTTGACACTATGTAAAACTCTACCAAATCGTCCATTAATATGTGTTGCTAGAAGGAAATATTTGATGTCCAATATGGCGGCGTTGAACGAAACAGGAAGTGACGACAAATGTAAAATCGTTATACACATAATTGAATGAAAAGGTTACATCTGGTAGAGAAGTGAAGCAGTACGGTGTTTATTTTCTTCCAGATTTCATGTTGGTTATGCATGTACGGATCCCACGTGCTTTACATATGCAATTGAAGCGGCAAGTCGAGTCTTCACCGAAGTTTCGAGAATTGGAGTGAAGATGACTTTGTTAGATATCGGCGGAGGTTATCCGGGGTCAACTGTGACTAAGGATATTTTGAGAGATGTGAATTATTTGAAAATAACTTATAATTTGTTTTTATAATTATAACAAAATTAGGAGTTACTTTATTTGAGTATATTAAACTGGAAAATTAACATATAACGCTTCGAAATTGAAAAGTTATGAATTTGAAAGAGTATCAAGGAGACAAGGGGTAACTATAACAACTACCGCTCGATCAGCCTGCCCCCA
>NW_013742732.1:0-5831 GCF_000517525.1 Limulus polyphemus
CATCTGTTCAACAACTAGTGGAGCTGGGGTAAGTATATTTCTAGCCAGAGTTCCTAAAGGATGAAACATCTGTTCAACAATAGTGAACTGGGGTAAGTGTACTTCTAGCCAGAGTTCCTAAAGGATGAAGACGTCTGTTCAACAATAATGAAGCTGGGGTAAGTATATTTATAGCCAGAGTTCCTAAAGGATGAAACGTCTGTTCAACAATAGTGGAGCTGGGGTAAGTGTACTTCTAGCCAGAGATACTAAAAGATGAAACGTCTGTTCAACAACAATGAAGCTGGGGTAAGTATATTTATAGCCAGAGTTCCTAAAGGATGAAACGTCTGTTCAACAACAATGAAGCTGGGGTAAGTGTACTTCTAGCCAGAGTTCCTAAAGGATGAAACATCTGTTCAACAATAGTGAAGCTGGGGTAAGTATATTTCTAGCCAGAGTTCCTAAAAGATGAAACGTCTGTTCAACAATAATGAAGCTGGGGTAAGTGAGACTGACTAAGAAACGGGAACTTATGAAGTGAATTACTGTGTGGTCCACGACTTTAATATTAAAGAGACAGTATTTAAAGGATACAATACATACAATGCGTTTTGTGAGTTTTTATTTTTTGAGGAAAACAACAATCACACATCATTGCTCATAACATGAAATGATTTGATGGTAATTTTAAATTTAATTATCTTATCCATCAATATATAAAACCCGACATTATTGTTAATGGTGGAAAGATTAATGGTCAGGACCATCAAACCCCATAACATTAGGGTTATCGATAGTTTCAATTTTATCCCCATGGCATTATCATCGTTCCCTAAAACTTTTGGTTTAACTGACTTACAGAAAGGATATTTTCCTCATCTGTTTAACACAAGGTTAAACCAAAAGTATCAAGGCCCTAACAAGGTTAAACCAAAAGTATCAAGGCCCTATAACTAATATGAACTTATATTCACCAGACACCATGGCAACACTTGTAAGAGAGAAATTTCTGGACTGGCAACAACAGTGCTAAGAGAAAGGGTACATCTTTGACTGTACCCCTAAGATTCATTTTATCTTGATAGGTATTTTATTATACCTAAAATTGTATGTTTTTAAAATTGAAAGATACATAATCATACAGTTGTGTTTTATATTAGGATAAAATTCAAAAGGAACACTTTATTAAAGTTAGTTCAAACACGGGCATTGTGTATTTTATCTCATTTTAGGTACTGTTGACCTGACATTGACATACTCCATCGGTGCTGTCTAAGGTTCAGAGATGAGTTTCTAGCCACCAGCAGTATTGACCCTTTCAGGTACACGACTATTTCTTATGTATGTATGGTCATATACAGAAGCAAGTTTATACCACCATGCTCTATAGCTCTTGTACCCAACCACAAATAAATACAACTAATAACTATAGTCAGGTAAGTATATAGTAGTTAGACTACATGATACAGTCTGAAGGTGTTAATATCCAACATGCTCTTAATGGTGGCGAAGTAAAATCTTAAATTGTAGTGTTAATGGCTTCCTATAAGGAATGTAAAACTATATATGCATTTTGAAGGTGTTTCTATCACTGGTGTAGTTTATGTTATGATCCTGACACAATGAATGTTGTTCTAAGTAGATTCATGTGGTCTGTTAGAAAACGTACATTAGATGAACAATATAAACTAGAAGCTATGGAGTATGAGATTATTTTGATCTGGGAACATAAATTTAATTACATTAAATCCACTTATACAAACCTAATAAGTTTTCTTAAGGACCACACAGTAGCTCATCACCTGGGTGTACAGGATAGTTTCTATGGCAGTAGAGTCAATGTTACTAGACTTTTGTACAATGTGAAGGAAAGTGTTTGTTTGTTTGTTTTGAATTTCGCTTCATGAGGGTTATCTGCGCTAGCCGTCCCTAATTTAGCAGTGTAAGACTAGAGGGAAGGCAGCTAGTCATCACCACCCACCGCCAACTCTTAGGCTACTTTTTTACCAACGAATTGTGGGATTGACCGTCACATTATAACGCACCCACGGCTGAAAGGGTGAGCATGTTTGGTGGGACGGGGATTCGAACCCGCGACCCGCAGATTGCGAGTCGAGCGCCCCCTAACCACCTGGCCATGCAGGGCCAAAGGAAAGTGAAAAGATCAAGTACGTTGATTTTGTGTCTCTAATAAATGGACAAATATGTACTGTTTGTTTGTTTTGGAATTTCGCGCAAAGCTACACGAGGGCTATCTGCGCTAGCCGTCCCTAATTTACCAGTGTGAGACTATAGAGGGAAGACAGCTAGTCATCACCACCCACCGCCACTCTTTTTCTTTGAAGATAGCTTGGAATTTTCATAAGCGAAACTGTGCTAAATGGTCACCGATTTTTGCTTCTGTGGAAGCTAAATCAACTATCAGAGAGTGTCTCCAACCTTGAATGAATACTTTTATATTTTACGTTCAATTCGATCTTACAAAGTATTCCTTCTAGTTTATTTTTTTAACGAATGTGTTTAGAATCGAGCATTAAAAAAAAAAAAGACAGGTTTTTGAGCCACTGGGATGTTTGGGATCCAAAGCACCAAATCGTTCGTACATCTAATGATCCTAATTAGTCGTTCAATGCCGAAAGAGTAAGCCATAGCTGAAACAGTTGTTCTAACGAATCCTTAAATATCCATTCATTACAAAATCCGGGAATAAAAATAATAATGATGCAGGATTTTTCACACCCTCCTAGTTCAAGACATAATATCACCGCATAATTCAAACATTTTTGTCATATTATGTTTCATTGAACTTGCTCAGATCTCTATAAAAAAATAAATAAAAAAGAAGCAAACTTCAATACGTGGTTATCGTTGCTAGTGTAATCATTGTAATGACAGATAAAACTACGTGTAAAATGTTAGAGCAAATAATTATATGTTAAAAAGATATCGACTATTTTTACTATTATCGAGACTTGACCCTTGTAGGATTTTTTTAAATTGGTCATTCTTTTATTTTATGAAATACCTAATTGTTTTTTAACAGAATAGAAGATTCGTTGTTAAGCGCAACAATTGGCTATCTGTGTTGTATCCACCACAGGTATCGAAACCCCGTTTTTAGTAATATAAGCCTTCAGACTTACCACCGGGCCACAGTGGAACAATACAAAGAACTTGAATCAACATTAAACTAAAAAAATTATAGGAAAAAAAAAAGGCATGTGATGAGCGATATGACTGGATAATTTATTAGATGTTTGTTCCACGAATACAGTCAGGTACTAATTCATTTTGTTGTAATTGGGAGAAAAGTTGTTCTTAGCCACACGAAGCTGTGGCAGTCATACAATTAAAATACGCTTTACTTAAGTTTTGCTAGCGAGTTAACCCTCATTTGGTAAGAGGGCTCGTTTTCATAATCTTGGATGGAGTTCGAATCTTCGATGGTACTTAACACCAGGGTTTGGTCTGTGGATATCCTAGTTCGTACTATAACAAACCATAGAATAAAACACGACAAGAACACCCGGGAAAGATAAACTAAGGGTATGACTAAGTTGAAATGTCATACTGGCCAATTTACATAAAGGTCACACAATGAAGCACAAGTAACGAGGTCCAATGCAACACGACTGTGCAAACAAGCGATCTAACACATTTTGCACGTATGTTTTATTCAATAAACAAATAAAAATTATAGAGGTCCTTCGTGATGGGAGATAAATGTGGTGATATACAGGAGTAATTTAACTTCCGCTTCCCCCTTTGGTGTGAAAAAAAAAAAAAGGGTAGAACTGGGGAACGCAACCCCTTTCTCTGTTATTCACTGAACAGATAAGGTAGGTTCCTTATCAGTGGTTCCAGTATGTAACAACCTTCATTTTCCCAAATTAGTTGCGCCAATGCCAACTTAACCGTTTGTTCTAATTACAATGAAAGCGTTCTAACACTTCAGGAAGCAATGACACTGTAAAAGATAGCTTACAAAGTAACTTTCAGTCTTCTCAAAACTAACTACAAGTACTATTTTCTGTCATATTAAAGCCTTCTGTACCCTCTACCGATTGATAAAGCAAAAATCTAGCCAGACACGGCAAGGTATTTAGAAAGCTTGACCGAAGATGCGGGAAAATTCTGTGAAACATTATTAACTCTAACAAGATATTTTTCCTTTTTGTACTTAAGTTTTCAATTACTTTAAAACCACACTTGAAGTGATTCGGTTAAAAGTTTCAAAGTAACTTTAGTACTATCTTTTATCATATCAGAACCTTCTATATTTGTTGACCGACAGAACACAGAAATCTAGTCACGGTTTTAGGTTTAAATAGACACATCTTATTGAGATGTTCACACACAACTTCAACATATAATGCTTTAATTGACCAAAATATGTCCTTGCACGTGCCTACGGACACCATGTATTCTTGATTCGAAGCTGGTGGATATGTACCACTTTACACTTTAAATTAAGTGGTCATTCTCGGTTTTAATCGTTTATGTGGGAAAGCGTTCCGTTACCGCAGATTTTCTGGGCATACAAACTTTTAAACGTTTTTTACGGTACTGATTACACACTCAAATATTAAATAAACCTAAAAATAAGAGCATCCTGTAATAAATTCACTTCATAATAAACACAATTAATATTGGTATTTCCACAGAACGACGCTACCACGAGATAAACTGAACACATGACGCATTTCTCGCACGCGCAGCTGCGTTGGAAAGTCTCATTTTCTATTTCAAACCCTTGCCAAATCGAAAACTTCCATAGTGTGAAAACCGCTTTAAATCGAAACGGTGGTTTCCGGTATCTTAGTTTTACACTTGTGTTAGAACTGGGCGTAAATAATAACTTCCGATCACGAAACAAGGCAGTTATAAACATAAATAATAGAAAGTGTTTTTATTCACGTGAAAAAAAAATCATGTTCCAAATGAACAGGAGTAAATATTTTTTATAAACAAGTCCCCAAAAGGTATGGGGTTAATTTTGAGACTGTGAAAATTCGGTTATAATTTCGGGTCACGAAAAAGAAAAATTGGACAACGAAAGGGAAAAACATTATGTTGATCGTTGTCTTTTGCCAATCAACCAGTCAACAATTAAAAATTATTATTTTTTTTTGAAGTCGTTTTGAAACTTAATCATTCGTGTGTTTATCAGTTGATAAATTGTGTAATTTTCGTCATTTCAAACTTAGCACAGTCATGAAAAGTTTATCAGGCTAATGTTTCACTTGCAGTAGTATTATTTGATACAACACATGTTTATTTAGCCAAGCGAGTTTTTAGGTTACACGTATTTTAATGACGAGTTCATTCAGTTTTCAGTGTATGACGACTCAAGTGACCAAATTAAAACGTCCTCAAATCTGACGCTATAGATCATTTCTGTTCCACTACTGGTAGATATTACCATTGAACCATCTGGTTTAAATTCAAGCTGGTCAAGTAAATTTAAACCAAGAAAACTCTTATTATCACTAGGTCTTCTGTATAAATTATTTAAATAAAATTGGGCTGAAAACATTTTGGCAACAGTACTATAAGATCACAAAAATGATGGTCATTCTTTTTTTTTTAAACAAACATTGAAACAATTAATTGAATTAAGAAAAACACCAAAACTCGAGTGTTTTCTCCTTTACTCTCCTAAAGAACAGTCAACTATTGGAAACGTTCGGGCTTTGAGTCTTTTTTTAAAGTTCATTACACCTTTTATGTGTTAACTCTTATATCAGAAACTGTTCTTTCTGGGTCTTGGGTGAAATTAACCAGATTTTTTTTTGTGGGGGGGGGGGGGTATTTATTAATAATACTTAGAAAATACAAGTTGTAAAAAT
>NW_013742733.1:0-5412 GCF_000517525.1 Limulus polyphemus
CATTTCTTACATACCTTAGAATAACAATGACCATCTACACATTTCTTACATACCTTGAGAATAACAATGACCATCTCAACACATTTCTTACATACCTTGACTTACACACCTTGAGAATAACAATGACCCTCTGCACACATTTCTTACATACCTTGAGAATAACAATGACCATCTGCACGTGTTATATTTTCTTCATATAATACCAATAGAACAATGCCTTTGATACCAATAGAACAATGCCTTTGATACCAATAGAACAATGCCTTTGATACCAATAGAATAATGACATTTCCAGTAACATTCAAATGTAATTAACGTATTGAATTCACGTACTCATGCGGTCTGTTTTCTGAAGCCTTAACTTTGTTGTTGTTAAGCTATTAAAACAATGTGCTGAACGCTTAACATATTTATTTACAACCTTATTAATCTTAATGTTTATATGTTTCCAGGAAGTTATTGTGCTTACGATAATATAATTCGTATACAAAGTGAAAAAACATTTGTTTTTAAAATTAAAATGCCCCCCAATGGCACAGCGGTACGTCTGCGGACTTACAACGCTAGAAACCGGGTTTCGATACCCGTGGTGAGCAGAGCACGGATAGCCCAATGTGTAGCTTTGTGCTTAATTACAAACAAACTTAATTGAAATATCCAAATATGCTTGAATGAAAATGTTCAGAAAAATAAAACACCTTCGCAATGACATTCACGTTTAAAAAAAAAAGAAGGAAAAGAAAAACGAAAACCTTCATAACGACATTCACGTTTTGAGAAATAAATCACGTTCACAACTGATCTTCACGTTTTCCGTGTGCTCATCTGTTTTGGTAAGAGCACGGACGCACGTGAGTTTACGTAACTGTCATGAACACGAGGAGCCAGCTGTTTGCAAATGATGTAATTGCTCCCCGGTGGCACAGCGGTGCGTCTGCGGACTTACAACGCTAGAAACCGGGTTTCGATGCCCGTGATGGGCAGAGCACAGATAGCCCATTGTGTAGCTTTGTGCATAACTTAAAACAAACAAACAAATAAAATAAACTGATGTAATTTTTATATGTTAGGATCGAAAAAAAAGGAAGGTTTCAGTTCAAATATTGCTTGAAGATGATTTATTGCATGTGAATTTCGAAAGTATTCAAATTAAATTATTTATATTCAATTCTTATTTAAACTTTACTGAACGTTTTCAAAATAAATTTAGAAAGCTTCAATGAATAATAAATAAGCGAAATAAAAAGGAAAACAGGATGAGTAGCAAAATCCAAATGGTCAAACATGATAAAAAAATTGCTGAGAATTAACATAAAAAAATGGCTTATATAAAAATAAAAAGACAATTGTGATATTAAACGACCAGCAAAGTTTTGTGTAATATGTTTATTATATAATGCGCTACCTAAGATTTACTGTTTATATGAAGTCCTGAGACGATATCTGTCTTACAATAAGCAACAGGATACAACGACTTCTATAGAAAATAACAGTGTGAAGTTCGTCTTTTTTGTATAGAGGTCGCCACTTATTATGCATTTCGGTTTTTAAAGTTCACAGTTCAAAGTTTTAAAGTTCTGAGATTTTCAGTTTACGATGTGTGAGCTGTGATTAGTTCTGTTTAATTAACGTTACAGTTTTAAGCGGGTCTGTATTAGATAAAGTTAGGGTTTATTGGGCGATTCCGCCCTGACTGTATTATACTCCGATACAGCCAACGTAACTCTTTAAGTCTTTTTGTTAGTTTCCAAAAAATCAGTTCCAAAAATGACTAATTGTAACTATTAATGTAGCACTGACCTTAATATATAAGTAATAAAAGACTGAAAGTTTCAAGTATTATCATGTTTTTTCAACAGAGGGCGCCACTTTTATATTAAAATATAGGTCGTCAGAGTATAAAACACTCAGATTCATTTATAATGCTATAATTAAGCGACCTGGTGTATCAAACTCCCTCTTGTGGTCATATATAAAGAAACTTCTACTTTTACGAATCACGATGTATTTGAATGTAAAAAGACAATGAGTTAATCGTAATGGTTCCCCGGTGAAACAGCGGTAATTTTATGTACTCTCAACGCTAAAATCTGGGGTTTGATTCCAGCTGTGGATAAAGCGGATACTCAATGAGGTTTTGCTATAAATCAAACAAACGAACAATAATCTTAGTGTACATGTTCAAAGCCCATGCGTGACCGCTGATTATTGGCGAACAGCTGGACCGATTGTTACTAAACCTGGCATGTTTTCTTAGATCCACCCGCCTCCCCGAGGAATGACGTCAAACTGGTACTCACTATATTGCCCTATCCTGAACCTCAAATAAATGCAGGCATTTTCAGCAACAAGACGATCACCTCAGCTAATTCGTTAGTCCAATTCATAACGGGCTAAAAATCCACCTGTTCAAAATTTTACATTTACACCAAAACACAAAGTTCTAGATATTAATGTCAATAACACGAAACATGGCCTTGGTTTGAAATTTCTAACTCCAATTCAGGCTAACAAGAGACTGGTAGTTCCTGAACAGTCATGCCACCTATTGGAAGATTATTCCTGATGTATTTTCTTAATGTCGAATTCTCCTTGGTATCTACTCTGAGGTTTGTACAAGATGGCCTCCACAAAGCCAAAAAATCCAAAAGTTGCTCAATATTTCATAAACTCACCGCCGCCTAGTGAGAAAATTCTTCAGATGTATATCGGTATTACGACGCAAAAACCAACCCAACAAAACAAAAAAAAAAAAACACCTCGTTCGAAGGTCGTCAACAACCAGCACACGTGTTTTAGAGTGCCGGGCCTTGAAATGTGCAGACTCTTGTATTTGAGAGGTCGCGACAGTCAATCTGATGTATTGACCAAATTTTGCCTTAAAGAACAACCTGTCATTAGTCATGAATTCCAATACTTAATACACGTGCGAGAGAAAAAAATAATCCAAGTTGATTTTAGGTGATTTATTTCCATACATAACATTATTGCTTTTATCCCAATTTTTAATGTCTATTCTCTAATGTTTTTGAACTTTTAAAATTACGTAGTTAATTGTAAATAATTTATTGCTCTCCCAACGCTTGCAGCGTGGGTTGGTTTTGTGGTAGAGCTTTAGATTTTGGAGCCGGAAGGACAAGTTCGAATCTATATGATAATGTAAAATATTCTATGCACAAAGAGTGACAGTGGTGGATGTAAGATCGCTGTTCTCTGGCTGATTTCCCTTTGGTCAGTGATTCGATACCTGGATGTAAGATCGTTGTTCTCTGGCTGATTTCCCTTTGGTCAGTGATTCAATACCTGGATGTAAGATCGCTGTTCTCTGGCTGATTGCCCTTTGGTCAGTGATTCAATACCTGGATGTAAGATCGCTGTTCTCTGGCTGATTTCCCTTTGGTCAGTGATTCAATACCTGAAGTGGTGGATGTAAGATCGCTGTTCTCTGGCTGATTTCCCTTTGGTCAGTGATTCGATACCTGAGACTGTGGCAAATAGCTTTATTAGCTTTGCCATAAATGCAGATACATAAAGTATGTGATGATAATATAACTGTTTGTTTCAATAAGCACAAAACAAATCACATGAAACTATATAATAAATACAAAACATAGTACATTAAAATGTATAATAAATACAAAACATGGAACATTAAAATATATAATACACACAAAACATTTAACATTAAACTATATAACATATAACAAACACAAAACAGATAACACCGAACTATATAATAAACACAAAACAGATAACATTGAACTATATAATAAACACAAAACAGATAACATTGAACTATATAATAAACACAAAACAGATAACACTGAACTATATAATAAACACAAAACAGATAACAATGAACTAT
This sequence comes from Limulus polyphemus, assembly GCF_000517525.1. Lineage (NCBI taxonomy): Eukaryota > Metazoa > Arthropoda > Merostomata > Xiphosura > Limulidae > Limulus > Limulus polyphemus. Next base: position 3,866 of record NW_013742733.1, read on the forward strand.
GTAATAAACAGATAACATTAAACTAAATGATATATAATAAACACAAAACAGATAACACCGAACTATATAATAAACACAAACAGATAACACCGAACTATATAATAAACACAAAACAGATAACACTGAACTATGTAATAAACAGATAACACTGAACTATGTAATAAACAGATAACATTAAACTATATAACATATAACAAACACAAAACAGATAACACCGAACTATATAATAAACACAAAACAGATAACATTGAACTATATAATAAACACAAAACAGATAACATTGAACTATATAATAAACACAAAACAGATAACACTGAACTATGTAATAAACAGATAACATTAAACTAAATAATATATAATAAACATTATATTTTGTCTCATGATATTCTAATTGGAAACTGACTATGCTGCTTGTGTCTGAGATATTCATATTTTCGTTAATTTGAGTGAACGCGGTATTTGATCTTCTGATATTATTAAAGATAGTTATTTATATATAATGTTGCGCCATCTAGTGTTGATGAATAAACCTTTGGATTTGTCTAAAAGCAATAATTAAAAGTAGTTTTTTCACTTACTAATAGTAGCTTATATCATTTTGTTCAGTTCACATGGCCGCTTTTTCAAGTTGTGGCCGTAGCGTATTTTTTATTCTTGTTGTTTCTTAATCAAGTAGCAGATTATTTAGTTAGCAGTGGATTCGAGAAGTAACGAGAGAAATTCGATCGTAGTGAGTAAAATGTGATACACAGCGTGCAACAACGTGTGTATCATGAAAAAAAAAAAACAGTGCGTTACATAGATATTATTTCATATTATATGTGTTACAAAAAACAACATTCAATAATTAATTATTTTTACTGAAATATTATGTCATATTTGTTGTTGTTTTTATGCAGATATAGTTTGTTGGGCATAATTTTATGCTTCAATAAGTAAGATCTTTTCTCTTCAACTTCATACATGGCCAAGTATGTTCCCGACAACTGCATAATCGTAAACATTAAAATATTTAGAGTAGACATATTATTGATATTTCAAAGACTGTGTTTCAGTCCATCATTTTCCTACCTTCAAAATATAACCTGATGTGATAATTAAGACTTGAAATTGTTTTACTTTCTCTATATATTATTATTTATCATTATTTCATTTTCTTTAACCAATTTGATTCAATTCGTATTGAACACAAACTAGATTTTACATGTCAGTCGTGGTCACACAGTTTACTTGGTGTTGAACACAAACTAGATTTTACATGTCAGTCGTAGCCACACAGTTTACTTGGTGTTGAACACAAACTAGATTTTACATGTCAGTCGTTAAACTGTGTGGCTGACCACGACTGACATGTAAAATCTAGTTTGTCGTTCAATACCAAGAGTTTGTGTTCAACACCAAGTAAACTGTGTAGATTTTACATGTCAGTCGTAGCCACACAGTTTACTTGGTGTTGAACACAAACTAGAGTTTTTACATGTCAGTCGTAGCCACACAGTTTACTTGGTGTTGAACACAAACTAGATTTTTACATGTCAGTCGTGGTC
>NW_013742734.1:0-9357 GCF_000517525.1 Limulus polyphemus
GCTGTTGTCTCTCTTCTTGTTTCTTTTCTTTTTCCTCCAACCACTGCTGTAATCTCTCTTCTTGTTTATTTTCTCGTTCTTCTTGTTTCTTTTCTTTTTCCTCCAACAACTGCTGTAATCTCTTTTCCTGTTTCTTTTATCGTTCTCCTTGTTTCTTTTCTTTTTCCTCCAACAACTGCTGTAATTCCTCTTCTTGTTTCTTTTCTTTTTCCTCCAACAACTGCTGTAATCTCTCTTTCTGTTTCTTTTATCGTTCTTCTTGTTTCTTTTCTTTTTCCTCCAACAACTGCTGTAATCTCTCTTCCTGTTTCTTTTCTTTCCTCCAACAACTGCTGTAATCTCTCTTCCTGTTTCATGTGATGTCCCTATATGCTGTTAGGCGTTGCTTTCCGCTACTTTATTTATCCTCATGTGATATACCTATGTGTTGTTAGCCGTTGCTTTCCGTGTGATATCCCTATGTGTGGTTAGCACGTTGCTTTTCTCTACTTTACTTATCCTCATGTGATATCCCTATGTGCTGTTAGGCGTTGCTTTCCCCTACTTTACTTATCCTCGTGTAATATCCATATGTGTGGTTAGCACGTTGCTTTTCTCGGCTTTACTTACTTCTAGTAATTGATCTAATGTTATACGAACTTTAAACACCAACACATTGTTTCCTCCGCCACCGAAGGTGGATGAAGGTTATGTTTCCACCCCTGTGTGCGGATGTGTGTTTGTCAGCAAGATTTCTTGAAAACGGCTGAATGGATTTAGACGAAAGCTGGTTTTCATTTGGACTATGACTCAACTTAGAAGTGATTAGTTTTTGGAGGGTCAAGGTCGGAGCAAGGTCAAGAAAAAACAAAAATTCCTATCTGTTAACATGGTTACCGATTTTTCACACTATTTTTGCTCTATAACTCAGTCAAAAATTATCGAATTTTGATGAAACTTGGTGAACGTATGTAGAATATTATTCCTCTTTGTCTTGCCAAAAATGGTCCGTGTCTGTTGATAAGGACGGACATACGGACACATTTTCGTATTTTTTCAGAACCCAATTTGATCCTCGCTATGTGGCTGAGGGATGCGCTCTACTGAGTGTCCTCTAGTTATTAGTCTTAATGTTATTGTTGAAAGTATAATTGGAAGTAATACATTTTGATATCTAGTATGTATATTTTTTTACTAATAGGGTTTCTTCCTGCTATTACGAATCATGTTTATTGTTACATGTCTAAGAACCTTTAAACGTGAAAATACTGTTTTTCCCTTTGTTTATGTGCCAATTTCTCTCATAAATAGATTTAGTAATGTGCCAGGAATTACATCATTGATGCTATATTTCTCTTAATACTTTATATTTTCAGCTAACACAACTAAGGAAGACAAAGATGTTTTCGATCACTTCATCATTCCGAAACAGCCAATGTTTAGTCCAGCCTTCATCCTTATCATCACAGCTATCAGTTTAATGACGGTTGTTCTTGTGATAGGGTTGGTCTTGGCGTTCCGCAGGATCCGGAGAGGATACAATACCACTCCAACATTCGATGCAGATATCGATCTGGACAAGCTTCCAAACAACATTTCATATCACAAGACTGGAGCCGCATTGAACCCAAAACTAGAATCTCTGGAGTTTCAGCGAAACGACATTATTTACATTCGGGATATTGGACAAGGGGCTTTTGGACGGGTGTTCCAGGCTAAGGCTCCAGGGTTAATCAAGGGAGGTGAGATAACTACTGTGGCAGTGAAAATGCTGAAGGAAGAAGCGAGCCAAGACCTCCAAGGCGACTTTGAGCGTGAGGCTTGTCTTCTAGTCGACTTTGACCACCCCAACATAGTGAAACTTTTAGGAGTATGTGCACTGGGTAAGCCCATGTGTCTGTTGTTTGAGTACATGGGAAGAGGAGCCTTAAATGATTTCCTTCGATCATGTCGTAACTACATAGACCGAACGTCTAAAATTTGTGATATACACCTGAGCCACTGGGACCTGGTCAATATGGCCAGACAAATTGCCGCAGGTATGGGCTACTTGTCGGAACAAAAATTTGTTCATCGCGACCTAGCAACCAGAAACTGTCTGGTCAGTGAAGACATGGTTGTGAAAATCTCGGACTTTGGTCTTTCCCAAAAGATATACTCTGCTAACTATTATAAAGGCAGCGAGCATGACGCCATCCCAATCCGATGGATGCCCTTGGAGTCCATCCTGTACAGCAGGTTTACAGTGGAGTCGGATGTTTGGGCTTTCGGAGTGGTTCTTTGGGAGATCTTTTCCTTCGCCCTTCAACCCTATTATGGTATGACGCACGAAGAAGTGGTCACCTTTGTCCAAGAAGGCAAAGTGCTTCCATGTCCGGACAACACCCCACCCTCAGTCTACACTTTAATGAAGAACTGTTGGAATAAGAAACCGAGCAACAGACCTTCCTTCAAAACTATCTACAAGGCACTTTGTTCTGTACACGAAGAAATGGTTAAAGTTCAACCTAAAGTCTAGCTGTTGTCCTGAGCTATAAATCAGTTCTGTAAGTCAAGCATCTGGCCGAAATGTTGTCCAATGAAAACATTCTACAAATCCGTCTGACTTAATGCTCAGTCCATAAATCTTCTACTGTGTCCTTTTATGTCCATTCACTGTTCTGCAGCTTTTCTTGCCGTAAATGGAGATTTTAGCTCATGTGAAATCCTACTTAGTGCAAATCTTTCTTTTTTTATGTATAGTGATTAGGAAACATATTAAGTCCATATATACTCTTGTCTAACTCAAATCTTTTTGTATAGTGATTAGGAAACATATTAAGTCCATATATAGTCTTGTCTAACTCAAATCTCTTTGTATAGTGATTAGGAAACATATTAAGTCCATATATATTCTTGTCTAACTCAAATCTTTTTGTATAGTGATTAGGAAACATATTAAGTCCATATATATTCTTGTCTAACTCAAATCTCTTTGTATAGTGATTAGGGCTTAACATAATAAGTCTTTCTGCATAGTTCAAACCTCTTCGCATAATGTTTAGAGACTAAGAAAGCCCAACTCACATACCTTCGTAATCCTATCACGTACAGCGGTTAGGAATTAACCCTGAGAGTCTGTCTAAATCTAACAAACGTTTCGAAACACAAAATGAACACATTACGTCTCATGTTATTATATTTAATACAAACATTAGTTTCACATTTTCATTTGTAAACGCACCAACTTCTCCTTTACTAATGCTGTTGCATGGCAACCACAGAGTCTTAAAACTGTAATAAGTTGAAATATGCCATAAAACTCCATAGTAAGCGATTTATTACCAACGTTAAGGCTTACATTTTCAATATAAGCCGGTCACAACCTGTTTTATTCTGGAACTTCTCTCCTCCAGTTTTCACTATGTCATACAAAAACTAATATTACAAGGGTTTGTTTCTGATAATGTATTGTCTGAAAGCACAGCACTAAAACAAACAAAAAAAGTTATGCGTTTTATTATTTTTTGAAGAGTCCAAAGTTGTAGCTATTGCTATACAGTAGAGGAAAAGTGTCATTATAACGATGACTCGGACTATTTGTTCAGTGTATAAATATTCGTTGTACTGTTTTGTCGACATTTGTATATTTAAGTTAGAGGAATAATCCAGATGCATCATAAATGTTATGTTTCTACTTGTTTTAATAATTCCAAACCGTTTTCAAGATTTTATACCTTTGTTTCTTACTGCATTCCCAGCCTTGCTGTAACATTGTCTGTTTCACCATTACAGATAATAATAAGTACCTTTCTGGGACTTGACCATATGTTAACATTGTTTCACTAGATATAATAATACCTAACCCTTCAATGACCTTACTGTAAACATTGTTACACTAGATATAATAATACCTAAACCTTCAATGACCTTACTGTAAACATTGTAAGGCTAAATGTGATAATACCTAAACCTTCAATGACCTTACTGTAAACATTGTTACACTAGATATAATAATACCTAAACCTTCAATGACCTTACTGTAAACATTGTTACACTAAATGTGATAATACCTAAACCTTCAATGACCTTACTGTAAACTTTGTTACACTAGATATAATAATACCTAACCCTTCAATGACCTTACTGTAAACATTGTTACACTAGATATAATAATACCTAAACCTTCAATAACCTTACTGTAAACATTGTTACACTAAATGTGATAATACATATTTCCTTAAATATGATACGTTATCTATTCTATTAAAATAATTTCAGTCTAAAATATTACATGATTAATAAACAAATACGAATCATATTATTCTTAAATTGTGATTTTTATGTAAATTATTGTGTATAAATATTAAGATTAATTTTATACATTTCTGCTTCTCTCACACACGGTGAAACATATGATAGATATGTATATATTAGTTTTTAACAGTGAGCAATAAAAAACCGTCGACTCACGAATAAAAAAAAAATGTAAAAGGATGAACGAGTCACTTTAAACATTAAATACCTGCATATGTAAATGAAGGTTCTTGTTTGTACTCAAGTCGTAGAATTCTGTTAAAATTTAATGCCTGATAGACGGTAGTATTTGTAGCAGTAAGTTGATAATTAAACCGTAATGATCTTATTGGTGTACTTAACAATACTGGTTGATTACAGGGAATTGCTGTGTATGAATAAATCATATTCTAAAATTATTCACTTGTGTCTATGAGACATTCTCACCCCCATCACATCAACCTTCCATTTTTACTGATCCCCATCATCTGTTACATATCATAACCTAGATTGGAATTTCATGACTGACGTTTGTAAATGTCTGTAGAATATACATATCTTAGGTTTGTATTTCATGACTTATTTTTCTAAATGCTTGTAGAATATATGTAACCTAGTGTTACGACAGCGGAGATCACGTGACGCTGGTAACACGTGATAAGTGTCTAGAAGGTTCATGAAGAGGCGAGTGCATTCTAGACGCCCTCTATTCTTGTATATAAGCTCGGCAAATAAAGCGAGATAATTAATTGGATAGCAGACAGAGAGATAGGGAGACAGATAATTGAGTCAAGCAGTAAGTAAAGTGTGTAAATCGTTGTGAATTATAGCGTGTGTTTAAGTTAAAGTGACTGTGGAAATTAAGTGTATTACAAAGTTGTATTGAGGAAGAATAAACTAGTTTTATTTAAGAAAGGACTTGTATCGCTGAAGAATTGTTACGGAAAATTATCAAACAAACAGATACGTAACAAATTGGTGTCAGAAGTGGGATGAAAAAAAAAGATGGAAACGAGAAGCGGCAAATCAAACTAGAGCTTAGCAAATTTGATGACAGCAATACAAGAACAGCAAAAGAAACAAGAAGAGAGATTACAGCAGTTGTTGGAGGAAAAAGAAAAGAAACAAGAAGAGAAATTACAGCAGTTGTTGGAGGAAAAGGAAAAGAAACAAGAAGAACGAGAAAATATGTGTGGTTAGCACGTTGCTTTTCTCTACTTTACTTATCCTCGAGATATCACACAGGGTTATATAAAGTAGAGGAAAGCAACGTGCTAACCACACATAGGGATATCACACCGCTGCCATCGCACTGATGAATTGGTAGTATAGCACCATGGAACAGGCTCCTCTCCACCAGCATTCCGACAAAAGTTCTCGGAATTCAAGGCTTCTGGAAATACCGTTGGCGGCCGATGATGCGGATGAGGTTCCTTTTTGGAAAGAAACAACAAAGAGGTTCTAGCAATTTATTCTAGTTATTGTTTCATTACTTTTATAATTAATTCCAATACTTTCTACGAGTCATGTTAACCTTTCAATCACAGTTTATCTGCTACGTTCCTCAATAGTTACTATAACATTTTCTATCACAGTTTATCTGCTACATTTCTCAATAGTTACTATAACATTTTCTATCACTGTTTATCTGCTACGTTTCTCAATAGTTACTATAACATTTTATATCACGGTTTATCTGCTACGTTTCTCAATAGTTACTATAACATTTTATATCACGGTTTATATTGAGGAACGTAGCAGAGTTACTGTAATACTTTATAACATAGTTTATCTGGTACATTCCTCAATATTTGCTATAACACATTATACCAATGTTTATTTGCTACGTTTCTCAATATTTGCTATAACATTTTATATCATAGTTTATCAGCTACGTTCCTCAATAGTTACTATAACATTTTATATCATAGTTTATCTGCTACGTTCCTCAATAGTTACTATGATACCTTATACCATAATTTATCTGGTACTTTTCTCTATAATTATTACTGGACTTTTTATCATAGCTTATTTGCTACGTTTCTTGATAATTAATACCAGACTGGGTGTTTCATACATAATATTGTAGTCAAATTTCCAAAGTATTCTTGGTTCGGCTTACCTGAGAGTCCCATCTCTGGCAGGGAATTCCAGACTTTGTAACATTAACAGTTCCTTGGTAGAAACGACCTCGTCCTAGCACACAGTCCGCTGAAAGTTGTAGAAATTTTTTCTTATAAAAAATTTAAACCATGTTCTGAATATGTTGTTCTTCTACCAGAAAATGCACATTGATGTAAACATATCTTATTAATGTTTAATAAAATGACATCTTTCTTCAAGAAGGTGTTATCACTAGGTGGACCTGTAGACTATTTTACTTCTTATTGACTAGTACCACTAAATGATGCTGTAGAATATATAATTTTATTAATTGCTAACACTAGATGGAGCTGTAGAATATTTTACTTTTTATTCACTGGTGCTAGCACGAGATGATGTAAAGTATTTAACTTTATTAATTGCTAACACTAGATGGAGTTTTAGAATATTTTACTTCTTATTCACTAGACTTTTTTTCTTTCCTCTTTCCCATTCGCCGAGTAAAATATGTTTCAACGTTAATGAGACTCATAAACCTTTTGTTGGAAACGATTTCCAATAATGATGGATTGAAGCATCAATTACATCAGATGTACAAATTAGCTGTCTTCTTTATCGCGGTTTTTGAAAGATAACAGGGAATAAGTGTACTACTTGATGATGGTTGGAAGGTAACAATAAACAAGTGTTCTAGATGATGGTTGGAAGGTAACAACAAACAAGTGTATTTGATGATGGTTGGAAAATAACAATAAAACAAGTGTTGTAGATGATGGTTGGAAAGTAATAACAAACAAGTGTAAGAACACTTGTTTATTGTTACCTTCCAACCATCATCAATCATCAAGTACATTTGTTTATTGTTACCTTCCAACCATCATCAAATACATTTGTTTATTGTTACCTTCCAACCATCATCAAGTACATTTGTTTATTGTTATCTTACAACCATCATCAAGTACATTTGTTTATTGTTACATTTCAACCATCATCAAGTACATTTGTTTATTGTTACCTTCCAACCATCGTCAGATACATTTGTTTGTTGTTCCCTTCCAACCATCATCTGGGTTGGAAGGTAACAATAAACAAATGTATTTGATGATGGTTGGAAGGTAACAATAAACAAATGTACTTAATCATGGTTGGAAGGTAACAATAAACAAGTGTTTTAGATGATGGTTGGAAGGTAATAACAAACAAGTGTATTTGAGGATGGTTGGAAGGTAACAATATACAAGTGTATTTGATGATGGTTGGAAAATAACAATAAAAAAGTGTTGTAGGTGATGGTTGGAAGGTAACAATAAACAAAAGTACTTAATGATGGTTGGAAGGTAACAATAAACAAGTGTTTTAGATGATGGTTGGAAGGTAATAACAAACAAGTGTATTTGAGGATGGTTGGAAGGTAACAATAAACAAGTGTTATAGATGATGGTTGTAAGGTAACAATAAACAAACGTTCCAACCATTATCAAATACACTTGTTTATTGTTACCTTCCAACCATCCTCAAATACACTTGTTTGTTATTACCTTCCAACCATCATCTAAACCACACTAAGTAGACTAGTGACGTATAGCTTATCATTTACCACACTAAGTAGACTAGTGACGTATAGCTTATCATTTACCACACTAAGTAGATTAGTGTGATCAGGCTAGTAACAAGTCTCCCTTGTTTCGTGTAAAGACTAAGTATGGAAATATTTACAGAGAAGACTGCATTGCTGTTCGTGAGCTGTTTTGCTATAACCAGTGGGCACAGATCGAAGACAACAAAGAAAAGGGAATCTACTTTAAGTCCAGGGGACATTTCCGACTCCCTCATTGTGCGGACCTCCCCAGTTGGACTAATTCGAGTAACTCCTCTTGCTCATATGCTGGACTGACAGAGTTTAAAGAAGAGGAAGTAACAAGTACTACTTTGTAGAATGTGTTTAGTTCTCTACACACTTTTACTGATCTGTTGAACATAGCTAATTAGGATGAGTATATCTGTTTTAAACTCTAGTTTGTGTTGGTTTCTTCATTAAACTTTCTCTTACACGATCTGCTTGGACTTGAGATGTCAATCACCATTTTGAACATAAAATTTACAAACTCAATTAGTAAGAATTTATCTATTTTTTTAACCGTTGTATTCACGATCAAACAAAGGTGAGAATGATCTAGAGACGAAACGTTGTCATATTATCCTTCTTTATAGAATCCACAGGTGCAACTCATTACTAGAACTAATGGAGAGTTAATTATTTTATTACTGAATGGATTTAAGGATGTTTTAGAACTATTGCACTAATAATTATATTATTATCTAATGGATTTGAAGATTTTCTTAGAACTATAATAGTGTTAATTATATTATTATGTAATGTATTAAAGGATGTTTTAGAACTATTGCACTAATAATTATATTATTATCTAATGGATTTGAAGATTTTCTTAGAACTATAGTAGTGTTAATTATATTATTATGTAATGTATTAAAGGATGTTTTTGAACTATTGCAGTGTATACTATATTATTATGTAAGAGATTTGGTTATATTTTAAAACTATTGTAGTGTTAATTATTTAATGAATTTGAGGATGTTTAAGAGGTATTATAACGTTACTTACATAATTGATATAATTATATCAATAAGCTATAGATATGCGTATCACGTTTTGAACTGGAACAATAACACACTTTTACTCCTTTCCTTATGTTTATGTTATACTGCACAAAACAAATGTATTCTGTATATTTGGCATTTATGTAACACTAAGTATGATGTATTACATTTTTTTCAAATTCCAGTCTCTGTAAAAGTAATCAAAAGTGTTAATTTTTAACCTTTAAAAGGCAGTCTCTGGTTTAAATTTAATTTTTTTCTACAAATGACTAAAACAATTAACTGATAAGTTTCTAAAAATATATTAGTACTCACAATAAAATAAAACTATAATCAATCATAATCCATAAATAAATGATAACCTACAAGTCACTAATCTAC
>NW_013742735.1:0-4336 GCF_000517525.1 Limulus polyphemus
TATTTTATGTTATATTACCAACGTTTTTAATATTAAAAAACTCTTTAATCAACGGAGACTCTAAATTAGATAAATCAACAAATATTTTTCCAGTTCTGTTGTCTATATATTTTAATTTATACTTTCAGTGCATAGACTAACAACAATATTTGGTTACACTTTTGTTGCTAAGCAATATGACATAAAAGCCATTGTTGGAACGCAATGTTACCAAAACGCACAGGCTTTTCTATATATTAGAAGTTGTTAATCTAACTGATTTTTACCAATAATTATTCTATGAATACGCCACGAATTTATTTTATGAATGATCTTAATTTCGATTGGCTCACAAAGGAATTTACCAACGTTTGATTGCCTCAACTGTACTTTTCTGGCTCTTTGTTGGTCAAGCTTGATATCGGAAAATGTATTTATTTCAGTTAGCTATGAAATGTGAGGTTAGGGTATGCTATGGGGTGGGCATCTTAGTACTTGCCCCGTCAATTTTGATGGGCTATACGCTAATACGATAGATAATTAGCGATTTATAGCTTCTTGTATTATAATTCTAAACGTTGGCGAGTCGCGGTGTATGTTAATTCTAAGCTTTGGCGGCTCGTGGTGTATTATTCTAATTCTAAACCTTGGCAATTCATAGTGTATTCTAGTTTTAAACCTTGATGGCTCGTGGTGTATTATAATTCCAAACCTTGGCGATTCCTGGTGTATTCTAGTTTTAAACCTTGGTGGCTCGTCGTGTATTCTAGTTTTAAACCTTGGTGGCTCGTGGTGTATTCTAGTTTTAAACCTTTGTGGCTCGTGGTATATTATAATTCCAAACCTTGGCGATTCGTAATGTATTATAATTCTAACCCTTGACGAGTCGTGCTGTATCCTAGTTTTAAACCTTTGTGGCTCGTGGTATATTTTAATTCTAAACCTTGGCGAGTCGTGGTGTATTCTAGTTTTAAACCTTGGTAACTCGTGGTGTATTATAATTCTAAACGTTGGCGATTCCTGGTGTATTCTAGTTTTAAACCTTGGTGGCTCGTGGTGTATTTTAATTCTAAACCTTGGCGAGTCGTGGTGTATTCTAGTTTTAAACCTTGGTGGCTCATGGTGTATTCTAATTCTAAACGTTGGCTAGTCGTGGTGTATTCTAGTTTTAAACCTTGGTGGCTCGTGGTGTATTCTAGTTTTAAACCTTGATGGCTCGTGGTGTATTTTAAATCCATTGTTTATTGGAATGATGATAAATATAATTTTAGAAGTTCTACAAAATGTTACCTAAATCACCCTTTAATAATCGTGTAATCTTAGGTTTTTGTTCTCTGCACTAAAAACGTATCATACCAGCTAGTCTGTTCCATAATAGATTTCAACGTTGCTCATCTCAGAACCTGCTATTTTTGAGTTAGAAAAACAAGTATGTTTATCGCAAACTTATTGAGAGTTTAACGTTTTTATTGAAAAGTTTCCAATAATTCGTGCTGTCGTGGGAAGATCCTGTTTAAAGATAAATTTAGGGAGTTACAAAGTCTGTTGTAATGAAAATACCTATTTTTGAATATAAACTACAGACAGTTTCTTATCGGATATTCTTGCCAGCTACACAATGGTTTCAACTGTTAGACCTGAGAGAAGGTGGTAGTATTCTAATTTAATGTCATCGTCCTTTATATAACGTGTGGAGCATGATTTTGCAGTACAAGGACGCGAACCTTGGATTCTCGGATTCAGAGACCCACACGATAATCACTAGGTCACGCTCGGTCTGCCTACGGAGAGCAATCGCGCAAGAAAACACTAAACTTACCAGATAATTGTCTGGGATTTTGGTGTCTACATATTTTTCACATTTCCAAATGAAGATGATATACTATTTCGTTTTCATTTTACCCTTTTCACGGGGATGTCGAAACAGTTCTGAATATATTCTGCTCTTTCTACCCAGCGGTTACGTTTCTTCTCTGTCAGTTTACTTCCTTTATAGCGGCTTCCCTCGGTGTGAATTACTGCACGTGGGAACACTTCCCTCCCTTTGGTTTAATCTCTTCATAGCAGCCTCCTTCAGTGTGAATTTAAGCAGCTATTCGGGGTTCTTGTGAGCACCTAGGGGATGATCCGTATTAAATCAACAGGAAAACCAAACATGGGTACTTCTGTCTCATCATTTCTGTTTGCTTCGTTTTTACAGACCGCAGCATACAAAAGCCATTAATTAGGTTTTACTGCAATGACATATTCTTAAATCAAAGTTGAAAACCTAAAGATTGACTCTGACATATATAATTGTTTTATCTTGTGACTAAAATAACCAGTTTCTGTATTATGGTTTTTCAGTCATGGTACACAAGACATACACGTGACCTTTTATATCTACTTTTTAACGTTTTACATCCAGTTCACGTTTGAAAACATTCAACAAATGCTACTGTTTACTAAGAAATTGGTTGTTATCAAACCTCAAAAAAAAACTAGTTACAAATTTAATAAACTGTAAATTAAAGAAACAAAGAAGTTCAAGTCTGAAACTATTGAGACAAAGTTTCGATCTGCTAGCTCAATCTGAAACTACCGAGACAAAGTTTCGATCTGCTAGCTCAGTCTGAAACTATCGAGACAAAGTTTCGATCGGCTAGCTCAGTCTGAAACTATCGAGACAAAGTTTCGATCTGTTAGCTCAGTCTGAAACTATTAAGACAAAGTTTCGATCTGCTAGTTCAGTCTGAAACTATTGAGACAAAGTTTCGATCTGTTAGCTCAGTCTGAAACTATTGAGACAAAGTTTCGATCTGCTAGCTCAGTCTGAAACTATCGAGACAAAGTTTCGATCTGTTAGCTCAGTCTGAAACTATTGAGACAAAGTTTCGATCTGCTAGCTCAGTCTGAAACTATTGAGACAAAGTTTCGAACTGCTAGCTCAGGAATAGTTTTAGGCTTAGTTAGCACATCGTAAATTTGTACCCCGGTGTTGGATATTTGTTTGTTGTTTTTTTTTGGCTGCGTTTTTATTACTTCAAGTATATTTTTTTTCATTTCCTTCTGTACAAAATTAAATCTAATAATATTTCATCTAAGGTTTGTAAAATTCACTCTCTCCTTCATTTCATGCAATCTGTTTAAACGTTTTTGTAACTTTCTTTAAATAATCATATATATATATATTTAGATACAAATATAAAAATATATTGAATGATATATACATATGTACATATAACACTTTCTCTATGCCTGTCTGATGAAGCAGATAGAAACCTCGTCCTCGAACTTCGAGGCTATTGAAAGAAGTCCTTAAAAATTTTAAGATCAAGAAACAATGTTTTTATATTTATAATCATCATATATCTGTTTCAAACGAACTTATCTCCCGTTCATCTGTCCTCTCGAGTGTCTCTTTATTTGATCAGTCCCTTGTGTCTCTTTGCCGTTGATATTTTCGTACAAAACCTAGGATACAACAGTTTCACCTGTCAGTTTATCAAGTATTTATTTTCAGAGATAAAAGCTACAGTAACTTCTTTAATCTTTTAGCTTCATTTCACATTCAAGGAAACGAAGCAAAGTAAAACCCCATTAAAAGAACTGATACCAGAGAACTGAAAACACGTAAATAAAGTATTATATCTATATAATTTAAAGAGTATCTTGTGTGCGTGAATGGGAAGCCTTCATCAAACAATGCAAGAGTGAAGTTAGGAGTAGGGAAGTACGCACGACGTTAAGGAAGGGGGTGGGTGTAGATAGTACTGTTTATTGCAAAGAGAAAGATATTTGTGAAATAGATCTGTTAACCCTCAGAGCCCCATCTCAGACAGCGGTGTTTATGTGTTAAGGTTTTGTATGTTCATTTGTTTATAGACACTTGGAGTACCGGTACCATTACCACGTTGAGTTTTAATATTTGCCCTCGATACTCAGGTTTTGAAAGTCTCGCTACATCTGATGTTTCTTACTAGATAAGTCGATCCGGTTATCATTTTCTATCATACCATTTGGCTTAAAGTTTCATATATATTACATGTGTTTGGTGGGTATCACGTGTTGTGGAATAGGTTGAGTCATTGAGACGTCCATCAGATTCGTTCAGAACTCTATAGCTAACTTCTTACATGGTTTGTCACTATAGGTTCCGTAACTGTTGTAATCACTTTATATAGCTAACTTCTTACATGGTTAGTCACTATAGGTTCCTTAACTGTTGTAATCACTTTATATAGCTACCTTCTTACATGGTTAGTCACTATAGGTTCCTTAACTGTTGTAATCACTTTATATAGCTAACTTCTTACATGGTTAGTCACTATAGGTTCCTTAACTGTTGTAATCACTTTATATAGCTAACTTCTTACAT
>NW_013742736.1:0-6586 GCF_000517525.1 Limulus polyphemus
ACATCCACCACTGTTCCAAGGATGAATATTAAGGCTATCAATGAACTCCACATCCACCACTGTTCCAAGGATGAATATTAAGGCCATCAATGAACTCCACATCTGCCACTGTTCCAAGGATGAATATTAAGGTCTTCAACCTTTTTTTAAGAATTTCCATTTCCATTGTTTATTTCCATTGTATCAGTAAAATGAGTAGATGTTACTAGTACGTTCTCCATCATTTAACTTGTATTAGAATAATCAACAACAACTTAGAATTTGATTTTATGTTCTTTTCTTAATTCAACAATTCATAGCAAAAGACAGAAAACTATTTTCACAAAAACTTTACCTCTTGTTGTTTTCTGGTGGTTAACATTTTCAAAACTTCCACTTGCAAAAGTGAGAATGTTTGGTCAGTGTTTGTAGTTGTGTCAAACGCTTTACACATACACGTTTCACTACACCCTAACGATACTACTCTACAACTACACTTTTTGTGTACTGCAATAGCCGGCATGCAAAACTTAACTTGAAAGATATGTGGTTGGAATACAGCTGTGAGTTCATCTATCTCTGTCATGGCCATAGAAAGGCTCTCCATTTTATTAAGAAAGACTTAAATTGTACATAATCATTGTCTGTTAAATTTAAAATGTTTAATTATATTTTTCAGTAATGGTTGTGAAACCTTGCAAATTATAACATAATAGTTTGCTACATTTTAACTGGAAAAGTTTACTCACAATTTAAATGTTTTTGATGGAAGATGTAGCAAAAGAAGTTTTTGAGAAAATAAAATATAAAAACCAAGAGGTTAAGTGTCAGTTAAAAATAAAGAAATTACTTGAAGAACGACTTTGAATCGTCTTGACACGAGAAACAAGAGTTCATGAACTCAAATATTCTATTGGCTGGAGTTTCGTTCCTGGTGTTATCTATAGTTAAGTAGTTCCCACATTCTATTAGCTGGAGTTTCGTTCCTGGTGTTCTATGTTAAGTAGTTCCCACATTCTATTGGCTGGAGTTTCGTTCCTTGTGTTATCTATAGTTAAGTAGTTCCCACATTCTATTGGCTGGAGTTATCTATAGTTAGGTAGTTCCCACATTCTATTGGCTGGAGTTTCGTTCCTGGTGTTATCTATAGTTAAGTAGTTCCCACATTCTATTAGCTGGAGTTTTGTTCCTGGTGTTATCTATAGTTAAGTAGTTCCCACATTCTATTTGCTGGAGTTTCGTTCCTGGTGTTCTATGTTAAGTAGTTCCCACAGTGACAAATAATGAAATTGTTTTTGCAACACAGTAACATGAATTGTTACATGGAGTAGCAATGATATGGTTGATGAAGAAATAAGTGATTTGACACACACAGTAGTAATGCAAAATGGTGAACATTGTACAACATGCAACAGTAGATAATGTGGTGAGGTGACTGATGTTTGTATTTGTTAAATATTCAAGGTGAACATTGTACAACATGCAACAGTAGATAATGTGGTGAGGTGACTGATGGTTGGATTTGTTAAATATTGAAGCTGAACATTGTACAACATGCAACAGTAGATAATGTGGTGAGGTGACTGATGTCTGTATTTGTTAAATGTTCAAGTGAACATTGTACAACATGCAACAGTAGATAATGTGGTGAGGTGACTGATGTCTGTATTTGTTAAATGTTCAAGGTGAACATTGTACAACATGCAACAGTAGATAATGTGGTGAGGTGACGATGTCTGTATTTGTTAAATGTTCAAGGTGAACATTGTACAACATGCAACAGTAGATAATGTGGTGAGGTGACCGGTGTCTGGATTTCTGTTTTGAAAAGAACATGTTATCAATCCAACAAAAAAGATGATGAATGAATTTCCTTCCAATTCTGTTGTAAATGTATTCTTTCATGTTCCTTCACATTAAGTGCAATGGTTGTATATCACAGTGACATAGTTATTCTATGATGGACATGTAGGAACAATGAAGGAAGCAAAAGTACAAAACTGCTCATAGAATTTTATTTTACACCAACAAGATTGAAAGCTTTTACACTGTTGGAAGAAGTGTTCTTTGTGTATTTACATAAATATATTGTATCATCAAAAAGCTTTAATGTTCTCATTACACATAATAGTTTAAACCCTGAAAGAGAAGAAATATCTAGCAAGAAATTTTTATGTATGTCACCTTGAGTAGAAGCATCATCCAGTGGAAGAAACGGTGAATACACCATAAATCTCCTTCAAAGATGTATTTAATAAGAAACATACTTTTTCACACTTCAAAGATTCCTAAGATCACAGGGGATTTTGAAGTTATATTTGAATTTTGTAAAACATATTTTCAGTATAGCTTAGATTATGAATGATGCTGTGGAGTTTAAGACAATACATAATAAATGGGTTATTAAAATAAACAGAAAAGCCAGCCAATAAATGCAGTGAGTTGAAATTGTTGAAACAGCCTAAATGTATTTACTCAACTTTCATCCCTACAATTATTGGCACTTCTTGACAGTATGTATCCAACACTTACAACATAATAATATTGCAACTCAAAAATAAACAATTTTATCTAGAAATGTGTAAACAACTGGAAATGTCTTACACTCATTTCCTAAACATTGGTTTAAAATATGAAGTTCACACATTTTCTTGAAGAAAGTCGGTATATAATATTACTGGATTTTATGTTTTAATGTAAACTTTAACAATAACACATTAAGAACTCAAATGTGAAGTCTTTGCAACTGTTTTTTTTTAAACAAGCTAGTTTTATAAAAGGAAAAACTTCTTACATTTTGTGACTAAGATAACAAGTTGAAAACAGCTTCCTTCCACGCTTGATATCGATCTCAGGTCATCAAGAAAACAAGTGATTCATTATACAAATATTAGTTATGAAACAATCCAATCAAGTTAGTTCTAACTCGTATGTCACAAGACAAGTTCAGTCAACAGCTGTTTATTCACAACAATCCAATCAAGTTAGTTCTAACTCATATGTCACAAGACAAGTTCAGTCAACAGGTGTTTATTCACAACAATCCAATCAAGTTAGTTCTAACTCATATGTCACAAGACAAGTTCAGTCAACAAATTATTGTGAATAAACAGCAAATCAAGCTAGTTCTAACTCTCACCACTTCAGCTGTTTGTCAATTTAGAAACTGAAGGTATTTTCTGTATCACAGAACTGGTGGTTTCGGTCAATGATGAGAAACAACAGCTAACTAAAGAAACCTGTCTTAAGTTTTGTGAATTTTATCAAACATAATTAATACACATCTAAAATGAGAAGATAGTTTGACACAAATTTTAATATGATATTTTGACTCAAAACAAAATAAAACCACATACTTTAAACACATCAGTGCAATTCTACGCATTGCAAAAAATGCAAGTCTTCATGACTAGATAAGAGTTGGAATAATAACAACACAAATATTAATTCACACATTAAAAACTAATATAGTAAAATGTGCATTTTACAACTTAGAATTTTTCACAAATTTGCATAAAATTTACTTTTTGCTTCCCAGGAATGGTTATTCTTAGATGAAATGAAGAGAAGATTCAAACATAACTAACAAAATCTATCATAGATAATCTAAAGCCAAGGCAAAACCTATCATGGTTAGCCTAAAACTGGTGGTGGAATAAACTACTATGTTGAGTAAATTTGATAAAAATCCATATATATATATAATAATAAACATATTTCTTCTATAATTATATGAACACAAAAATAAAATATATATAAAGACTGCTAATAAATTTCACAGTTTTCAAAAAGTAAACTCATGTTTTAACATATTACATCAAACAGGTTCTTGCATACTATTTCCTACATCTGATTTGACATCCCACAATAATATTGTCCAAGTAAACTTTTAAAAAGTTATTAATTTTACACTATTTTACTTCAATAATAAAAGGTCAGTTGGAATGCCAATTTATAAAATTTTTTTTTCAAGAAAATAACATGGCAACACTAAGTCTACAATCAAATTAATTCTCAATAAAAGAATAATTTTCATGTTCTTGAGAAGAGAGACAATATATTATCAAACTAAATCACAAGTTACACATATCAACAAAACTCCTATTTTTGTGGAGAAGAAACGAATTCATTGTTTTTAAGTTATATACACGTACTTTCTCCCCTCAGAACAATGGTTAATACTGTATGAACTGTCAGAATTCCTTGACGTAACAATCTGATATAATGAGTCAAATGTCACTGCCTTCCTCTCAAATCCTTGTCCAATCAACTATTTCCTGGACAAATATTATTGTGGGATGTCAACTCAGATGCAGGAAATAGTTGATTGGACAAGGATTATTGTGGGATGTTAAATCAGATGCAGGAAATAGTTGATTGGACAAGGATTATTGTGGGATGTTAAATCAGATGTAGGAAATAGTTGATTGGACAAATATTATTGTGGGATGTGAACCAAGATGCAGGAAATAGTTGATTGGACAAATATTATTGTGGGATGTCAAATCAGATGTAGGAAATAGTTGATTGGACAAGGATTATTGTGGGATGTCAAATCAGATGCAGGAAATAGTTGATTGGACAAGGATTATTGTGGGATGTTAAATCAGATGTAGGAAATAGTTGATTGGACAAGGATTATCGTGGGATGTTAAATCAGATGCAGGAAATAGTTGATTGGACAAGGATTATTGTGGGATGTTAAATCAGATGTAGGAAATAGTTGATTGGACAAAGATTATCGTGGGATGTGAACCAAGATGCAATCAACTATTTCCTGCATCTGATTTAACATCCCACAATATTTGGCCAATCAACTATTTCCTACATCTGATTTAACATCCCACAATAATCCTTGTCCAATCAACTATTTCCTGCATCTTAGTTCACATCCCACAATAATATTTGTCCAATCAACTATTTCCTGCATCTGATTGACATCCCACCAGATTACCTTTGTCTCTTTACATTTCTTAAAAAGTGTGGGGAGGAAGGTGGGGCTGACATGATAGATGTATCTGGTTGAATTTAATTTAAAAACCAATAACTCAGCTCTATCGTAACTTTTTAGCTAAAATTTCCACAGACGTGTGGAAATATGACCATAAAGAGGTGCGCCTGTCACTCCTGGGAAATGGACAAAATTGAAAGTCTTGTGACACAGACCTAGACCATAAATTAGTATTATGGTATTTAGGGTGAGAGGTGGTAAGGGACATGGGAATAGACTGGAGTACCATGGACATTACTGCTGACCCCAAAACAACACACAGGCAGTTTAGACCAAGTCAGAATTTCTCTTGAACAGTACCGAGAAGGGTACTCCTGGAGCATCCTAGAGACACGATAGTCTAGAGAAAAATACTCTCAATGCATCCTGGAAACAGGATAGTACTAAGAAAGGTACTCCTGTAGCATTCTGGAAACAGGATAATCTACAGAAAGGTATTCTTGGAGCATCCTAGAGAAAGGTACTCCTGGTGCATCTTGTTGACAGGATATTTCAGAGAAAGGTACTCCAGGTGCATCTAGGAAATAAGACACTAGAAAGAAAGGTACTCCTGGAGCATCCTAGGGACAGGATAGTCTAGAGAAAGGTACTACTGGTGCATTTGTTGACAGGATATTTCAGAGAAAGGTACTCCAGGTGCATCTAGGAAATAAGATACTAGAAAGAAAGGTACTCTTGGAGCATCCTAGGGACAAGATAGTCTAGAGAAAGGTACTACTGGTGCATTTATTGAAAGGTACTTTTGATGCATCCTGGAAAAAGGTACTCCTGGAGCATCCAAAAGACAGGATAGTCTAAAGAAAGGTATTCATGATGCATTCTGTTGATATAAAGTCTAGAGAAAGGTACTCCTCTTGGATCCTGTAGACAGGATAGTTCAAAGATAGGTGCTGTTGGAGACAAGACAGTTCAAAGAAAGATATTCTTAGGAGTATCATCTTATAAACTTTCATCTTAAGAGAGTAAAAAGCCTAGTCAGTTGGGAAACTTCTCAATTAAGAACAAAGAGATCTTCTTCCATGTTGGAAAAAGAAAAGATTATAGCCATGTGAGTTACAAACTTAGGTAAATGTAACACTTCTAAACCTACATCAAGAAGTTAGTCACACATAGTCAAAGATGAGGCCTACAGAAGCAAGTGAAATATAATAAAGTGAAAAAAAACAACATGAACTGGAGAAAACAGGCTTACAAGTGAAAACAGTTAATAAAAGAAGTAATGTAGCTAATAGCACACAACCATAATGGTACAAAGTTAACAAAAGATGTAGCTAATAGCACACAACCATAATGGTACAAAGTTAACAAAAGAAGTAATGTAGCTAATAGCACACAACCATAATGGTACAAAGTTAACAAAAGATTTAGCCAATAGTACATAACCATAATGGTACAAAATACAAACAAATATTTTTACTGTCATCTCAGGCATCACTGACCATACTTAACAAACATTTCTTCTGGTAAATCTGTGGGATGACTGCTACAGTCACATCCTTAAAACCGTTTCTGTCTATGGGATGACTGCTACAGTCACATCCTTAAAACCGTTTCTGTCTCTGGGATGACTGCTACAGTCACATCCTTAAAACCCAA
>NW_013742737.1:0-5969 GCF_000517525.1 Limulus polyphemus
GATCTTTATTTAACAAGAAAGATTATGAGCCTGAAATTAATGAGTCAAGGTGTTTATTATTGGTTTTCTATTTCTTCTTTTGGTGTTGTGAGTTATGAACACTTTCTATTTGATTTGTTCCATACTTCTAGTCTGTCGAACGTTCTAAGTGAAGGCAGAATCTAAGAGGGAATGGCCACAACCACTGATAAAACTTTATTTGAAAAATAATTATCTAACTGAATATATGTGACCTCGACCCAAGTCTATTATAGCCATTAATCATAGGGCTCAATCTCAAACTACTTTTCAGGGGTTGTTATTAATCGGTTAAAATGCATCTTTGTGTTTATTAAAAATTTTTTTTTTAAGTATTAGAATCTGAAGGACATTCGTGTTTATTTCCGGTGAAAGCAACAGACATTTCGGGTTCCAGATGTATAAAACTCCTGCTACAAACACTTTAAGTAATCTGTCAAGAAATCATATAATATTTCCAGGATTTATTAGCAACATTTTATTATGCAGAATTACTATTTTCAGGAGCTTTTTCAAGGAATATTTAATATCATTTCTTTGTTATAGACTTAGCGACCGGACTTAGGACTAGCCTAAATCTCCTTAACCCGCCGTACCTCGTAAGATATTACTGGGATTACGGCCGAAAATATGATTAATACGGAGAGACCCAAATGGTGATTCCCTGCAATATAATTTTACAAGTTTTCTTGTGCATTGGTTTATGAAGTAATATACTTATGTCATTTTGTTACATAAAACTTTCTCCATTAGTTGATAAGTTACTTTTAATCTGACATATAAAAAATACCTTACTTTTGATCACAAGTTATTAATCACTGAAAATCATACACGTCTGATGAAAGAAACATTATAGTTATTAGTTGAAATACAAACCTTATAAAAAATGTAATGGAAATTAGATACTTAAAACATTACTGCTATTTTAACAGCGCTGCGACGTTAGTAGCTTCACTTTCTTGTGTTTTAGTGTTGTTAGTCGAAACTTCTATTTAGTTGTCTTTATACCATTGAATAAATGAAACTTTAAAATATCGTTCACCTCTAGCAACGGTGTAATCTACCAACTAAAGTGAATGAGACTTGTTGTAAAAAATATCAAGTATTTCGGACTTAAGCGTGATTTCAATAGCGTAATTATGCCAAACCTCTAAGATTTCTTTTGCAATGCTAAATTATAAAGTAGGAAAGTATATTGTCTTTTACGCTGTGTAGAAACTGCTTATACAGTGTGTAGAAACTGCTTAATGATATTCAGATAATGTTTGACCAATATGAAAGCTTAAAATAATTTCAATTTTCACTTGTTAGTGTCTAAAGAATAGTGGTTGCTATTACCGAGTAACGATCTTGCACTTTAACAACGAGAATGTGAAGTAAAATCTGGGGTTAGGCCATTAAAAACTAGTTCTTCGTTATAACAAGCATCGTCTCCTTGCTAATGACCGAAGTTACAACGAGATTCCGGTAGATGGTGCTACGTGCAACTTAGATAAGTAGCACCACATGAAAGAAGAATGTGTCTAAACGAACAAACTTTCTTCAATTTGTGCCTGAAAAACACGCCTGTTGTTGTACTCTCAACAATAAACATTTCGAAATACAAGTAAATTATTCAACTATTAATTAATTGTTCATTAACTGTTAATTAGCTCTCTACAAAACTATTGATATTTAATGAAAACTTGAATGTGGTTTATTATCGAGCAGTTTGTATTATTTTTACCAGTTATGAAACTTTTACATCCGATAGCACTGTATTCTTCCTACTGACTTCATGTTTTTAATATCGTTTATCAGGTATAATTCTTTCACATTCAAACAAAACGACGTTACTCTGTAGTAGTAGTACACTATCAACTTTATACTAAACCTGACCAGTTTGTATTGTCCTGTCTTTTATTCAGACATAACCCTTTCAAACAAAACGACGTTACTCTGTAGTAGTAGTACACTATCAACTTTATACTAAACCTGACCAGTTTGTATTGTCCTGTCTTTTATTCAGATAACCCTTTCAAAGAACACGACGTTACTCTGTAGTTATAGTACACTATCAACTTTATACTAAACCAGACCAATTTGTGTTATACTGTCTTTTATTCAGAGATAACCCTTTCAAAGAACACGACGTTACTCTGTAGTTATAGTACACTATCAACTTTACACTAAACCTGACCAGTTTGTATTGTCCTGTCTTTATTCAAACATAACCCTTTCACATTCAAACAACACGACGTTACTCTGTAGTAGTACTATACTGACCAGTTTGTAATATATATATATATATATTAGTTTTCTACCAAGTGCTAAAATTCCTTGCCTGAAATAACACTATTTTCTACCAATTAGTGTTGTTTTCTTGTCAGAATAACACTGTTTTCTTCAACTAACACTCATTTTTTTTACTATTAACACTATTTCCTAATACAATAACACAATTTTTTATCCAACATCAACATCTAATAAAGATAAAAATATTTCGTGTCACAACATATTATAATACCATGTATCACAACTAAGTGCCATAACCAGCAAATAGTTAAATTTGTTATTAATTGTTCAATTTATAATAATGAAAAAAAAAATGTTGAGAAAGCGAAGAGAACGTAGATAGAGTAGTTTGGATTAGCAAATTTAGACGGTGTATGTGAAAAGATTTATCGTAATGTCTTTCTGAGAACTCTTCGGGTCTGTTTCAGAATATGAACATGCTTGTGCACTTTTCTCATTCCAAAAACTATAGCCTAACGATAGGTAAGCAAATGTTTACTTTCTCTGCACCAACTGTCCATCTCTAAAGGTAACCATTACACTTTGACAGAAGAGATTAGACAAGGTTCGACTCAGACAGCTTTTATTAGTTTTAGTCCTCATTCCCAGTGCTCGCGTCCTTGTAAGTTAAATCCCTCGGTGGATTCGCCGTGTATTTGGACGGGATTAACGGGCCTTGGTACCATAATTTTCTGCCTCAGCTAACGCGATCTGCGCGCTTCGCTTGTTTGCTGCTCTTCCGCCTAAGCTCTTTTTTTTCTTATATGTCTCTTATGTTACGAAACGAATAAGAGAAGATTGGCGAAATTATCTGGGAACCTAGGTGGCGCTATTACATCAAAAGTATGATCAAAATATGCAATAACTGCTAAATCCGCTCGTTTTCTTGTCATTTCGTGCTATTATATCAAAGTATCATAAGGCCTTAAGATACAAATAATATCGATATTCTCTTAGTGTAACAGTGGTAAACAATTAAGAGTTAGGCTGTGCATTGCTGTAAGAATTCCACCGGTAAATCAGCGGTAAGTTTACGGACTTGCAACGCTAAAATCCGAAATTCGATTCCTTGCAGTAGACAGAACGTAGTGTAGCTTTGCGCAAAAAAAATAAAAAACAACAACAGCTGTCAGAAACTACAAGTTAGTGTGTAGTACCTTCATTTTAGTGCAAAGATTTAGTATGTAGTACATCTAGTTTAGTGTAAAAAATTAGGGTGAAGTACAGTCACTTTAGTGTAAAGATCAGTATGTAACATATTCACTTCAGTGTAATGATTTGGTTTATGTAAATTCACTAATAGTGTAAAAGTTTAGTATATAGAACTTTTATTCCAGTGTAAAGGTTTAGTTTGTATTGTGTTCATTTCAGTGTAAGATTCAGTATGTAATACATTCATTATAGTATAAAGAGTAGTATGTATTACATTCAGTATAGTATAAAGAGTAGTATGTATTACATTCAGTATAGTATAAAGAGTAGTATGTATTACATTCATTACTTTTAAAGATGTAATATGTAGTACATTCATTACAACTTAAAAACTTAGTATGTAGTACATTCATTACAGTGTGAAGATTTAGTGTGTAGAACATTTAGTTCAGTGCAAAGGCTTAGTATGTAGTACAGTTATTCTAATGTAAAAATTTAGTGTGTAGTATCTTTATTCCGGTGTAAAGATTTATTTTGTAGTATAAAAATTGGGAGTACTTTACATCTTGCAATTATACATACACTTAACCTGCACAGTTAAACAAAATCACTAACTCTAAAATGCTTATTCCCTTTGTCACTCTGTCAAGAACGTTTTCACGCTCTTTTTTTTAATGCTCAACAATATACATCGTCGCTTAGCAACAAAACCATCACCTGATTGTTCTTAGGCCAGCTATGGTGTTTATGTTGAATGCTCAATATTCATATTGAATTATCATACACGTTTTTTTTTTATTCTTCATTTTTCTTATAACTTTGGTAGTATAACAGCAAAATAGTTTAATTCAGAAGTTTTATGACATTGAGTTGTAGCCCAAACCAAGATTTGGTATGTAGTACATTCATTACAGCTTAATGATTTAGTATGTAGTACATTCATTAAAGTGTAAAGATTTAGTGTATAGAACACTTAGCTCAGTGTAAATATTTAGTATGTACTACAGTCATTCTAGTGTACATTGCAATGAATGTACTACATACGAAATTTTTACACTAGAATGACTGTACTACATACGAAAGTTTTACACTAGAATGACTGTACTACATACTAAATATTTAAAGATTTAGTTTGTGTACATCCATTTCAGGGGACGACCATGACAACGACAAGTATTTATTAATTGTATATGTTCATATACATTTTGAACTATTTGTAAATGCACCTAGGTTCTATAGATCTTTTTTGTATTCTTATTAACATGCATAAAATACGTGTTTCGATACCCGTGGTGGGCAGAGCACAGATAGCCCATTGTGTAGCTTTGTGCTTAATTACAAACGAATAAGATACGTGTATGTTGTGTATGTATCTATATGGTTCATATAAGGCAAGGATAAAAATGGTTGAATTAAAATTTGTTCGACTGAATATTTATTCTTAACCTCAGTGATACGGAAATATTTGTTTTCGAATGAATAAAAAAATCTCAAAAGGTTGTAACAAATACAGGTGTCAAAAATGTTTTAAAGAATAAATAGCGCCCTAAAGCTTATAATATGTCACTAGGTAATACTTCAACAAAGAAACCAAATCCCAAAACGTTTTAAAACTTTTGATAAATTTTTAATGAAAAAAGTTTCGATCATGACTTCTGAAAAAATCACCTTTTATTTTTGCTGCTTACTTTAAGAGCTAAACCATTGTGTTTAACAAAACCTACAAGCTAAAATTACTTGCATATAAAATCGTATTACTTAGCATTGAATACACTGCAAAAAGTTACACCAACGCAGCAAGTAACATCCTTATATGTAAAAATAAAGTTGGTTGGTTGGTTGGTGTTTTATGGCGCAAAGCAGCAAGGCTATCTGCGCCAAACAACTGGTAAAAACAATGAAATTAATTAAAGTAAAATGTAAAAATACAGCGAGTTAATACCAATACATGTCGGTAAAAGATTTATATGGAATTATAAACATTTATAGTGTGTAAAAAATTAAAAATACAATCTAATCGGACAGTGTCACCATTAATTATCAATGACACTCTCCTGCGTCTGGGGTAAACTTTTAGATAAAATGTGTCTAAAATGGTGCCGCCGCTCACGGTCGTAATAACGGCACGACAGTAAAATGTGGGCTATTGTGACTTGAGTGTCACAATGGCTACACATCGGTGGGTGAAAACCTGATAAGAGAAAACGATGGGTTAAAAAACTATGACCAATGCGTAGCCTTGCCAGGACTATTTCCTCCTACCGATCCTTACGAAAGCAAGACGGCCAAAGACCAACAGAAGGTTTGATCTGGAAAAGCTTATTATGGCGTTGCTCACTCCAAGTCGACTGCCACTGGCACGAAGCCGCGCCTTGAAGACAGGACCGTAGTCCAGGTATGGGACAGGCACGGCCATGATGGCATCAGAGCAGACGGACTTAGCTGCGGTGTTAGCGAGCTCGTTCCCGTGAATACTGATATGGCGAGGGATCCAGAAAACTGGTTGGAAATAGAAGATAGCGAAA
>NW_013742738.1:0-5813 GCF_000517525.1 Limulus polyphemus
TACTATATTCAAAACGAGTCAAACGTATGTGCAAAAAATTCGTTACACTATAGGATATCACAGTTGTATCTAAAACTCTTAATAATTCTCTTTTCTTGTCAAAAGTCTACAAAGGCTGACTTAATTACTTTAGAATCCAAATGAAAATACGAATTATTTTTTTCTATTCTGTTTCTTGCTATACAATCTGCGATAATGTTACTTACGTTACAATTGCCTCTCGAAATTTAAATAATTGTCTCCTTTCGTCAAAGTCCACACAGACGGGTTCAATTATTTTAGAACACCCTTTGACAAGACTATTTATTCTTCTTATCTGTGTTAAACTGTGAAACTCACTTTGAAATATCATCTGTTAAGGCTAATCATTCACACGCCGGCTAATTTCACGTTTTCTAACTTATCTTTGACTAAACTTTACATCACTTTTCCTCAACTTACTTGCACTCGTTAGTTGCCTATATACATATCTTGTTCACTGAGGCCTCAAACTCTCTAGAAACTACGCGACGCAATAATGGAACAATACTCAGTTAATGTAACAAGAAAAATACCGAAGTTTCGAGAAACGTGACGTCAACAATATTGGTAAAGCCTAGAAAACAATGTAATTGCAAACACAACGTATGATTCGTACAGAGTTACATAACGAAATTTGTCACAACTAACGCTTTTAAAGCAATCAATCTTCCACACTGCTGTCATGAAAACCAAAAAATCATCAAATATTGTCAAAAAATAAACCAAATAATAACGCTTACACTAAAAAGTCTTCTATATCTACTAAAAATAGTCAGTCTAATATCATATCTAAAACTACTCGTTCTGTTTCACAAAGTAACTACACTTGCGTTATGTTTCATAAACTTATACTTGACTTTTAGATTTCGCTATTTAATGTCTCAAACTCTAAATATATATGAGAGACTTGGGGATTGTATCGCCAAACTAGACAATATTTCATGTGCATGAAAGTTCGTCTTAAAGATTATCGCTAAACAGTGTCACTCAAATCAATCGAACAACGGCTCTTCCATTTTGGAAACACTACATATGAAGTGGGATATACACTACCAATCTAAAGCTAATAACCACAATGTTATTTTGGAAACACTACATATGAAGTGGGATATACACTACAAATGAAGTGGGATATACACTACATATGTAGTGGGATATACACTACCAACCTAAAGCTAATAACCACAATGTTATTTTGGAAACACTACATATGAAGTGGGATATACACTACCAATCTAAAGCTAATAACCACAATGTTATTTTGGAAACATTACATATGAAGTGGGATATACACTACCAATCTAAAGCTAATAACCACAATGTTATTTTGGAAACACTACATATGAAGTGGGATATACACTACCAATCTAAAGCTAATAACCACAATGTTATTTTGGAAACACTACATATGAAGTGGGATATACACTACCAATCTAAAGCTAATAACCACAATGTTATTTTGGAAACACTACATATGAAGTGGGATATACACTACCAATCTAAAGCTAATAACCACAATGTTATTGAGACACTAATAACATATCTAGTTTATATCAGTTTTCATACAGAAAATGGTTAACGGACTTTACGATCACTTATTCTTACTATTAGTTAGTAACTTTATTATGTATATATTTATTAATTAAATACTAACTGATAACCAGCTTTTATACCATGTTTCGGCTGCTAATATGTTGTCACATTCAGAGAAGTCCTCAGAAGGAATATTTTCTGTATTGATTGTGGTCGGGATTCGATTCTGGATCTTCTTTATGGATCTCTTCCTAGTTGAGTGTACAATTCATGAACCTTCTATCAAAAAGTTCCCGGATCAAATCTCTATCGCTACCAATACAGAAAACAGTCCCTCTCAGAACTTCCCTGAAGACGACAACATATTAACAGCTGAAACTTAGATAAAACTAATTAGTAATTGGTATGTAGTTAATCAAGACAACGACTGGTATCTGATCACCACATCATTGGGGTAAGTACATAGTAAAACTTAACTTGGATAACTTTATTCTCAATAATACTAATTTTAAGTAGGATCCTTGAATAAATATTAACATTGGATATTCTATGTTACCTAGCTTTTTATGCTTGGCAAAATTTTACAAATCCTAACATGAGGTCAACTAGTCCTCAGAAACATTATGATGCTAGTATCTTCAGGCTTAAAGCAATTCGTTATTAGTTTTTCGATTGTCGACAAATGCGACAAGAGAGGGAGTGTCGTGTATATAAGATTTCATTCCGTTAGCTCTAATCATCACAGATATATAAAATACTGAAATATATTGAAAATATCATAAAATATAATATTCAAGACACACGGCAATGTATTAGTGTATAATGAGGCCAAAACAATCTGGTGCAAGACACACTGTGTGTTATTAACAGGACTGATAGTTTAGCGATATTCCACTTTCTGTAGCACGGACTATGGAAATCCCAACTAACACATATTTACTTTAGATTTGTTTTACTGCACCTTTACTTCATATACCAAATTTCAAGCTAATCCATCAAGAAATACATGAGATACAAAATTTCTAATTTTGATTCAATATTTTCCTTTTTTTTTTCCTTCGCACCGAAAGTACGAAAACTTTATTTGATAGGAAAACATACTTAACTTTTATGGATTTTTTTTTCAAATTTGGTACACTGATAGATCTTTACAAACCTACAAAAAGTCACGTGAGCTATCGACCTAAAAGTTTTACTACAGCTTCATCCAAGAGTAAAAGTGGACTGTTTTTAGTTTTTTGTCATTCGGATTAAAGACGACTGATTTAGAGCAGCAAAACTATACGGTGAAAACAGATTATAAGTTTCCAAAAGCATCATACGGGTGGACAGTTATTATTGAGTATTCACTGCCAACTTTTAAATATAAATTTGATAAATTTTATGAAATTCTCCTAATTAAAGAGTGTTTAACGTCACGTGATATTAGCTTAAGCAATTAGCGTAAATAATTATGCTTGATACGGCGGGTGATGACAGAAACTGTTAATCTATAGATTCCATTGCGTTACTATAAAGGAAGTTATTAACACTGTTTTAGAAAGGAAAAACTACCACCATATATTCTAAAATCTGGATGATTCTGTAAAGTATAGGTCTATTCCGAATAATAGAATTATGACGATCCTAAAGCTAATGTTAGTTACTATCGAGTGTCACTTTCTTATTTGCTGTGTATTGACAAAAAGTCATGATATCTAATCAAAAACACCTTAGGTGTTAAACAAGGTGCGGCCAAAAAAGGATTCAGCGTACGACTTAAAGGAATGAAATCAAAATTAGAAGCTACACTTATAGTATTGATATGAATTTTGCAGTAAATATTCATTTATTATTTAGCCAGGCCGTGTATTTTCTTCAACTTGGGGCATGTTGGTGGGTAAAACAAAAGCATCATGAGAATGGCTGGGCTGGGAGAGGTCGAGACTGGAATCAAAATAGGACGTCGAAACATTACCAACCTAAAATATACAGAAAGTGTTAGTTGAAAGTTAAAAATATCTAAGAAGACTTCTTAAGGAAGTTAAAGAAGAAAGTGCGAAAGCTGGTCTGCTGTTGAACAAAAGGAAGACAAAAGTCATGTCATCCGGAACGCTAAACGAACTTTAAGCAGACAACAACCAAGTGGAGGTAGTGAAAAGTTCATTTTCCTGAGGTCCAGAATAGACAGATATAGGGGTTGTGCTGATGAAATCAGAAGACTAATGTTAGGAAGAACAACAATGTAGATTTGGGTAAGATGATGTGACATCTAAAATAAGATTAATAAGAATGTTGTATTTTCCAGTATCGATGTACATTACGAAAGATCTAAATAAACTATAGTGGTAGAACTAATTTATCCCGATTTTGATGGACATTTTTTTTTCTGTGTTATTCTTAACAAAATTAATATTTTACGGAAGTAAAAATTATTAGAAGTAATCAATATGTATGCTGTAAAATAATTCCATTATAAAATATTTAAACTTAATGCAAGTAATACATATTACATACTACTGATTTACTCAATAATTAAATGTCTTGAAATATTTTTAATGCCTATTTATTCATAGAATTAGGTGTCTTGAAAGATTTGTTTACTTCTTTTTACTCAAAGAATTGGGCATCTTAAGGGTTTCTTTTACTACTTATTTACTGAAAACGTTGGGTTTCTTCAGAGTTATCTGAAGCCTAACAATATAATAATCGGATGTCTTGAGAGTTATCCAGAGCTTAACAACAAGTAAGAGTTGAATGTCCTGAGAGTTATCTACAGTCTAACGAGAAGTAAGAGTTGGATGTCTTCAGAGTTATCTACAGCCTAACTAGAAGTAAGAGTTTGATGTCTTCAGAGTTATATACAGCCTAACTAGAAGTAAGAGTAGGATGTCTTCAGAGTTATCTACAGCCCAACGAGAAGTAAGAGTTGGATGTCTTCAGAGTTATCTAGACTCTAACAACAAGTAAGAGTGGGATGTCTTGAGAGTTATCTCTAGCCTAACAACAAGTAAGAGTGGGATGTCTTGAGAGTTATCTCTAGCCTAACAACAAATAAGAGTTTAGTGTCTTCAGAGTTATCTCGAGCCTAACAACAAATAAGAGTTTAGTGTCTTCAGAGTTATCTCGAGCCTAACAACAAATAAGAGTTTAGTGTCTTCAGAGTTATCTCGAGCCTAACAACAAACAAGAGTTTAGTGTCTTCAGTGTTGTCTAGAGCGTAACAAGTAAAATCGAGAAAGGACAAATTTTAGTGTAGCATTAAGCTTTCAATTTTAACTTCTTTGTTCACAATAAGCAACTGACAGTTTTTTCTAATGGCGTGGACTATATCATCACTTGCGTATGTTATGTGTGAATATTGCACGTATGTAAAATTCAAGTACAGTGTAAATGTAATCTAATCACATTAAAGCTGCTCTATATTGAACACAACATGTTTGTTCTATTCTGGGCCTATCTTCAAAAACAGTTAGAAAGTTACAAATACATTCAATGTAAGTTACATATTTTATTGTTCAAGCAATCAAACATGTATTGCAACTGTTATCCACTGATTATCAGTTAAATATATATATAGGGATTTCAAGTTAACGTTAAGAACTTTTCTTACCTTTTGTAAGCATTAGCAAAGACAATAAGACAAGTTTAACACAGAAACCGAAATCCAGCCCAATCACCTTTCCTAGTAACATGCACGTGCTAATTGTATCACGATTTTTTTTGCCACATCTGGCTATCTGCTGTATCCACCGAGAGGAATCGAACCCCAGATTTTAGCGTTGTAAATCCGAAGACTTACCGCTGTCCCACCGGGGGACGAGGGAATCACAATAGACACGACTCATGTGTATAATTCTCTTTACTAACAGGTTTTCTTCCAAGTGTCGATGTTGTTACTAGCTAAAGATGTGTTTCATATCTACTTCTGTATATAAAAGTCGTCGAAACGATGGATCTATTTGTCCCACTCATTTTTATTTACTAACAAAATAATTTATTATTCAACAGATTTACTTCAGACAATTATTTCAAACCTTCTTTAAGCTAAAAAAAGAAAGAATTTCCAATAACTTACCAAATACCTTCATCTCCTTCTTGGCAGATACAGTATCAAACACAGGAGCCTCAGCAGAAACTTCACAACGATACACTCCAGCTGTGTCAAGGTCCACTTGTCGTAGGTACACAGACAGTCTGTTGGACCTAGAGAGCTGAAGAAGTTAGGGAGATGAGTAAATAGGTTGTTAGAGAGAAAGAGAGGAATATAACCTTTGAAA
>NW_013742739.1:0-6071 GCF_000517525.1 Limulus polyphemus
ATTTGGATAAACAACCTTTATCAGGACATATCGTTTGATGATACAATTTTGGATAAACAACCTTTATCAAGACCTATCATTTGATGATACAATTTGGATAAACAACCTTTATCAGGACCTATCGTTTGATGATACAATTTTCGATAGACAACCTTTATCAGGATCTATTATTTGAGGATACAATTTTGGATAAACAACCTTTATCAGGACATATCGTTTGATGATACAATTTGGATAAACAACCTTTATCAGGACCTATCGTTTGATGATACAATTTTGGATAGACTACCTTTATCAGGATCTATCATTTGATGATACAATTTTGGATAAACAACGTTTATCAGGACCTATCATTTGGTGATACAATTTGGATAAACAACCTTTATCAGGACCTATCATTTGATGATACAATTTTACATAAACAGCCTTTATCAGGATCTATAATTTGATGATACAATTTTGGATAAACAACCTTTATCAGTACCTATAATTTGATGATACAATTTTGGATAAACAACCTTTATCAGGATCTATAATTTGATGATACAATTTTGGATAAACAACCTTTATCAGTACCTATAATTTGATGATACAATTTTGGATAAACAACCTTTATCAGTACCTATAATTTGATGATACAATTTTGGATAAACAACCTTTATCAGTACCTATAATTTGACGACAAATATTCGTCTGAACGACTGTGATAGCTGTACATTTATTTCCCTAATGTTAAAAAGTGATGTAATATTTACAGACTCAAGCTGTCAGTAATAATTCAATGTGGACCACACTATAAACCTGTACCTTGAGATTACAACATCTCTTCAGAGTACACCTACCTTGGAATATTTCTGTGTTCTTATTATATTGTTTGACCGAACATTAGTGAAAGATAAACTTCACATATTGCTAACCTAGTTTTTCCACGAGAATACAGAGCCGCCACTTGCAGTCTTGTGTTGGATTGGATAAGGTTAGGGAAGCGTCATTTCTTTGTTTTCTCTGACTGTACATGTGTGTCTTAATCATTTTATTTGAGTCAGTCTTGTTCTGTTTGTAACATAATTCCTGTTCGTGCAGTAAAACTCAGTTCATGTACTGTTAATTGAAACAAAATAGTCAGATAAATAAACATTATTTATTTCAGGTTCAAGGGTGTTGACGTCTTCCTTACAATACACCAGTCAACTTGATTTTTTTTTCTTATATTTTTACATCTTAAAATTCACCTTCAAAACGCATCAATTCCTACAGTAAAATGATTAGATCTTTCTCGGATATTAGTGACTCATTACCAGCTATATTGTAGCGTTCCTCTGGTTAATCCACTAATGATTTATTAGAAAGTAGCCATTTTTTTAAGAGTAACACAAGGCTTTCACCGGGATCTATTATTTGGTGGTAGAACATTGGCTAACCTGCCTTAATTAGGGCTGGATCAGGCATGGCCTGGTCATTAGGGCTCTTGACCAGAAAATTTTGAGTCTAGGGATCAAAAACTGATCCTTCTTTCAGCCTGGGGGTGTTATAATGTGATGAGCAATCCAATTATTCGTTGGTAAGAGTAGCTCAATGGCCCGGCATGGCCAGGTGGTTAGGGCATTCGACTCGTAATCTGAGGGTCGCGGGTTCGAATCCCCGTCACACCAAACATGCTAACCTTTGCCTGGTCCCAAGTCCAGGATGAGAAAAGGGGAGGGTTGGGCGCGGGGCTAGCAACTCCACCCCGTAAAAACCAACCTGCTACAAGTAACTGCAACAACACCTTCCGTTGGCAAGGTGTTGTTGCGGCCCTATTCTGCACTGCGAGTTTACAAGAATGATAATAATAAAAAAGAGTAGCTCAAGAGTTTTTGATGGATGATGTTTACTAACTGCCTTCCCTCTAGTCTATAATTTCAAAAATTTTTAACACAAATAACCCTTAAGTAGCTTTGCGCGAAATTCAACCAACAAACGATAATTAGGGATTGTTGCTTGACGCTAAAATATTGTTCCAATGACATTAATCATGTTTGTTTGTTTTTTAACATACCACATCACTGTACTCACTATTCATGTTCGTTTTCTAATCGTAAATTGGTAAAACATGAACAAAGACAATAATACTCGAGGGTTATCTCCGTTAATAGTCTAATTTGTAAGTAATATAATAACGGAAAGGCAAGCTAATCAACACCACCCACCGTCA
This sequence comes from Limulus polyphemus, assembly GCF_000517525.1. Taxonomy (NCBI): domain Eukaryota; kingdom Metazoa; phylum Arthropoda; class Merostomata; order Xiphosura; family Limulidae; genus Limulus; species Limulus polyphemus. The sequence goes on from NW_013742739.1 coordinate 2,195, forward strand.
ACACTTTGGCTACTCTAGTCGAGGTTTGGCCATCACTCTTATAACGCATCCTTGGCCCCTGATTATGAAGCACGATTTTATTTGACGGCTCTAAACATGGACATTCGGATCCGCAGCCCAGAACTTCGTCGAGGTAATAGATCAAAAGAGTTATGTCAAGCGAAATACATAATTTGTCCGAAACAACTTTTACACTTTGACTTTCCAACATCGTTTTCGTTCTCACACACATATGTACATACTGTGACATTTGAATTTTCAACGTTAAATTTTTGGATTGCAGGAGAGGAAAGGGAAGAAGAAAAAGAGGGAACTACAGAAAATGCCGGGAAAAAATCTGCTAAACCAAAACATAAGTAAGTAATTTTCTAGTACTAGTAAATTGTTAAACCAATCATCTTTAAACATAAATAAATAATGTTTTAGTATTGGTGAATTGTTAAACCAGTCATCTTTAAACATAAATAAATAATGTTTTAGTACTGGTGAGTTGTTAAACCAGTCATCTTTAAACATAAATAAATAATGTTTTAGTACTGGTGAGTTGTTAAACCAGTCATCTTTAAACATAAATACGTGATGTTTTAGTACTAGTGAATTGTTAAACCAGTCATCTTCAAACATAAATATGTGATGTTTTAGTACTGGTGAATTGTTAAACCAGTCATCTTTAAACATAAATAAATAATGTTTTAGTACTGGTGAGTTGTTAAACCAGTCATCTTTAAACATAAATAAATAATGTTTTAGTACTGGTGAGTTGTTAAACCAGTCATCTTTAAAAATAAATAAATTATGTTTTAGTACTGGTGAGTTGTTAAACCAGTCATCTTCAAACATAAATAAATAATGTTTTAGTACTAGTGAATTGTTAAACCAGTCATCTTAAAACATAAATACTTGATGTTTTAGTACTGGTGAGTTGTTAAACCAGTCATCTTCAAACATAAGTATGCCATGTTCTAATACTGGTGAATTGTTAAACCAGTCATCTTAAAACACAAATACGTGGTGTTCTAACACTTGTGAGTTGTTAAACCAGTCATCTTAAAACATAAGTATGTCATGTTCTAATACTAGTGAACTATTAAACCAGTCATCTTAAAATATAAGTATTTCATATTCTAGCAGTGCTAAATTGGTAAACCAATCGTCTTAAAACATAATTATTATTTGATATAGTTAATGTTAGTTTATTACTTTCAATGTTTATATCCAGCTACCCTCAAACAGGACTAAGGGTTCTACTGTTTATTTGAAGCATGTATTAGCTTTAAATCGTTAATAGACTGTAGCTACATCAAGTCTGGTGGCGGGCAACATTTCTGTTACGTAAAGTTAATCAGAACAGTAAAAGAACCAAGGCTGGTTCAACCATCAGTTCATATGGTTAATGGCCTGACTCATTTGGATAAATAGCGGTATTTTTTAATGAAAACTTATTTTAATTATTATTGTTCTGCAATTTTGAGTAATGGCTCTTTCAAAAGTTGAATTGGCTTATTTCGTCATCAACTCGTAGTTTTAGAGTTCGAAATCAAGTCGTTGACCTTAATATATGCATATGTATAATAAGCCGTCAGCAAATATGATGTTCTTTCTCCTATTGGTAGATAAGCGAGTCAAGATGTTATTTTTCCTCTTGGTAAACACGCGAGTCAATTTGTTTCTCGTCTTGGTAAACACGCGAGTCAAGTTCTTTCTCATCTTCGTAAACACGCGAGTCAATTTGTTTCTCGTCTTGGTAAACACGCGAGTCAAGTTCTTTCTCATCTTGGTAAACACGCGAGTCAATTTGTTTCTCGTCTTGGTAAACACGCGAGTCAAGTTCTTTCTCATCTTGGTAAACACGCGAGTCAATTTGTTTCCCGTCTCTATAACCACTCGAGTCAATTTGTCTCCAGTTTTGGTAAACACGCAAATCACGTTGTTTCTCGTCTTGGTAAACACGCGATTCAAGTTCTTCCCGTCTTTATAAACAAGCGAGTAAAGACGGAACTCGTCTTGGTAAACACGCGAGTCCAGTTATTTCTCCTCTTGATATAAACACGCGAGTCACGTTGTTTCTCGTTTTGATAAACATGTGAGTCAAGTTGTTTCTCCTCTTAATAAGTACGCGAGTCAATTTGTTTCTGGTCTTGGTAAACAAGCGTGTCGAGTTGTTTTTTGTACTGATAAACACGCGAGTCAAGTTGTTCCTCCTCCTGGTCAAAATGCTAATGAAGAAAATGATAGAGCTTTGATAGTTATTGAAATTGATTAAGTCAATGAATGCTGTAATTTGGATTTCGGTATTTTAATTTTAATCCTGAAAGAAAACTTACGCACACATGATTTATACGGCCAAGTCGAAGACCCCTTAAATTGGGGGATAACTGTCCCTAATTTTGAACTACTGATCTGACGGAAGGTAGCAGCATCTGTAGCCAAATTAGTTTTCCCGGATTTTAACAAAGTAACTGGACTTATTGTCGCCACATCGGCTATTCCCGGCTTTAAACAAAACAACTGAATGGGTGACGCTCCGTCGTCAAATGGACTTTGACCGGCTTTAAACAACATTCTGTTAACATTCACAGATGAAAGTGTTACCCGTGTTCATGGAAACTGGAGGCTCGAACCTTGGGCCTTCTAATCTGCAGCCTTGTACGCTAACCTCTAGGCCACGCATTATTGTGTATCATAGAAATTAGCTTTAGACTCAGTATGGACTACGTTGTTTTTATCATGTGCATAATAAACGACGTTATTTTTCCTTGTTAAATATTCTTTGTTACGCATATATAAATATGTTATAATGTGAACACATATACAAAGGGTGAGTAGCTTTAACTATGCCTGGACGTAGTATTTGGAATATATTTTCACTTACCCTGTAGACATGAACACAGCCATCATCGACACCACCACCGTCATCACCGTCCCTATCGGCGCCAAGGGTCAGACATTGACCCCGGTTACCTGGCTAATATGGCCACAGAACCAGAGGAAGCAGGAACGTTACAGACAGTCGACCTGGAAGAAATAGCAAGTACGTTTCTTGTTTTCTTTATTCATGAGATATCGTTATTAACTCTTCCTTTACTCCTATAACAAGTAAGGAGATGAGATATCGTTATTAACTCTTCCTTTACTCCTATAACAGGTAAGGAGATAAGATATCGTTATTAACTCTTCCTTTACTCCTATAACAGGTAAGGAGATGAGATATCGTTATTAACTCTTTCTAACTCTTCCTTTACTCCTATAACAGGTAAGGAGATGAGATATCGTTATTAACTCTTCCTTTACTCCTATAACAGGTAAGGAGATAAGATATCGTTATCAACAGATGAAATATCGTTATTAACTCTTCCTTTACTCCTATAACAGGTAAGGAGTTGAAATATCGTTATTAACTCCTCTTTTACTCCTATAACAGGTAAGGAGATGAGATATCGTTATTAACTCTTCCTTTACTCCTATAACAGGTAAGGAGATGAACGTTATTAACTCCTCTTTTACTCCTATAACAGGTAAGGAGATGAGATATCGTTATTAACTCTTCCTTTACTCCTATAACAGGTAAGGAGATGAGATATCGTTATCAACTCTTCATTTACTCCTATAACAGGTAAGGAGATGAAATATCGTTATTAACTCCTCTTTTACTCCTATAACAGGTAAGGAGATGAGATATCGTTATTAACTCTTCCTTTACTCCTATAACAAGTAAGGAGATCAGATATCGTCATTAACTCCTCCTTTACTCCTATAACAAGTAAGGAGATGAGATATCGTTATTAACTCTTCCTTTACTCCTATAACAGGTAAGGAGTTGAAATATCGTTATTAACTCTTCCTTTACTCCTATAACAGGTAAGGAGATGAGATATCG
>NW_013742740.1:0-5130 GCF_000517525.1 Limulus polyphemus
ACGTATGAGATATGAGTAACGTACTTTTCATGTAATAGGTTTTCAAAATTGTGTATTAGGACATAATTTGAGAAACTGCACGCTGTGAACGTAGAATAACTGTCGGAAACGTGTTGCAAGCAACATGAAATAGAGTATTATTCCATGCTCTTGTTAATTAAAACGTCATCAGACAGATAATACGAGATAGAAAAATGTATAAAATATCACTCTAACGTTTCACTGAAGTAAACTCTAGCGAAACGTTTTTTATATTGTTTGTAGTTAAGCGCAAAGCCACCACGGGTATCGAAACCCGGTCTTTATCGTTATAAACCTCAGGACTTATCGCTGTGCCACAGGAGGGAAACAAACTAGTAAAAAAAGGCAAGATGTCGTTTGGTACTACGAAAAGTCTGGCCTAAAATTTTGATGTAAGCTCGACCTTGAATAATTCCTTATATCGGAACGTTCAATCGTAATCGAGCGGAAGGGGTGGGAGGTATTCCATTAGGACGTCTGTCCTTGTCACCTACAGTTCAAGAATAATAGTCATGCTTGAAAGTTGTGAACATGTCGAGTATAGAACGAGTTCTTACTTTTATACTAATGGTGCAAGGCGTTTCTTAAATTGATTTTCGATAAAGGTTTCTTCTTTAGATTCAGTTACTTTACTGCATCTAACAGCCCAACGCATCAATACAAGTAATTTACTGACGTAACAGACAAAAACAAAATTTTAATGAAAATTATAATTGCAAATGTTCTTGTATAACAATTGGTGAAAACAAATATTAAAAAAAATCAGCCAACTAGCCCTGTAGGATCACAGTTTCATAACTGGTATAACCTTTAACCTTGTTCTTCTGTCTCAGCACTTTACTTAGACATATATATATATATATATATATTTTGTAAAACTTGAAAACTAAGACCGAGTTGAATTCGAACCCCGCAACTATTTAAGCTGCTGGGTCTCTTGATATCTTACTCTAACGAATGAAGTGAGATCTAAGAGTCTGGAGTTCGAGACTCGGTAGCTTCCAACTAAACTGACAGATTTATTAATGTTTAACTAACCAATAATGTTAGAATTAAGAGCTGCAGGTTCGAGACTCGGTAGCTTCCAACTAAACTGCCAGATTTATTAATGTTTAACTAACCAATAATGTTAGAATTAAGAGTCTGGAGTTCGAGACTCGGTAGCTTCCAACTAAACTGCCAGATTTATTAATGTTTAACTAACCAATAATGTTAGAATTAAGAGCTGCAGGTTCGAGACTCGGTAGCTTCTAAAGAAGGTGCTAGGTTTTTGAACAGTTTACTCACAAATAAAGTAAGAGCTGAGGGTACTAGACACGATAGTTTTCAGAGAAAGTGGTCTTTGTATAAATATCTTACAAACTAATAAAATAATAACTTAGAGTTACGGGTTCGAGACTCAGTAGTCTAGTTTGCCAAGGCCCCTAGCTAATAACAATCTGAGTTCTTTGACTTGCAGGGATCATGTTTTAATTTAACACAAGTTTAAATGATCTAAAGTACAAAAACAAACATATACGGTAAATGATACATATATTTTCTCACCTTGACAAACTATGTACTTCTTAATAAATGAACTTTAAAACAAACTAGGTTACGTAAAGATAAAAGTTACTTAGCCCTAGAAAAACGTCTATTTTTACTTGACATATCACCATCAACTGAATGAAAAAATAACAAAAGTTTAACCCTAATAATTCTGACAAAACTCACTCGTGGTGGTCATTCAGTCAGATACCCTTTTTTTTTCAAAATATATTATATTTCTCCTACAAGGCCTTTTTTCTATGTCTGAAGATTGGATGTGATTGCCTACTCACAAAGGGCTGTAGGGTTTACGAACTCAAATCTTAAACCCCTAATTGGTTCTTTGTGGCTGCGTAAGGGTCATGTCTGATAGATGACCACAGACATTTTCCATGATGATCTAATGTTAATAACGAGGATTGATAATGGATGAATGTTGTTTTTTAAGTCTCGTTGTGAATGTTTTGATTTGTATATAAATAAGTAACTAATTATAATTATAAATTAAATTTTCAACCAGAACTTTACGCGCTTGTTCGTTAAATAGCTACAGACCAGACACTCTTCAGGTTCGATATAGCCGTCTTTATTTTAAAATACTGCCTAGAGGGAGAGCAGCTACCCAGCAGCACCCGCCGCCTCAAGTACTCTTTTTGAATTTTTCAACAGAATAATGGGACTTACTGTTACTTTTATAACACACCCACAGCTAAAAAGCGTGGAACGTGCGCAGTGGCATCACGTCTCGAGCTTTGGACCATTCGATCGTCAATCCAGGACGCTATCCATTTGGTCATGCCCGACCTATTAATTTATAACAATTGTTATCGATTGAATATAAATATTAATAAATACATTTCGAATAATATTATTACCTTAATTAGAATTTACGAATTTCTGAAACTTCTGTCGCATCTTAGCCTTGTAAACGTTTTAAAGTTGTTTTGTTAACATTCTTTACTTATTGAGACTACCAATCAAACCTTTGTTCGTCTGTTCACTTTAATGTCAGGCTTACATGTTCCAGAACTGTCCACTGGAGGGAAGACAGTTAGTCAAAAGCACCCACCGACACCTCTTTGTTTACTCTAATGGAATAATGGGAATATAACGGATCTTCGAATCTACGGTCAAACGAATCTCCACTCCTCTAGCGCCAAACAGTGCACTTTCAAATAGTACATTACTGCACCAACGGGTCGCGAACCACAAATCTCCTAGTCAATAATTCGAGCACACTAACTAATGGGCCACGCCAGATCTCAGATTAAGGACAAAATAACGTTTACGATAATATTCCTAAGCCCACGATTCGCAGCACGTTTGGCATGGGACAATTTCGTTGTAATTTTTATGACGTTAGGTTAATTACATTATAACACAGACAATGTATACTAGCATTATTTTCACGGAAAGGTTGACTTATCAGATGCCGTGTTATGGCATATAGAAAAATGGGTGTTACTATAGCGTCCCGTCTACAAAGATATTTACACTAATGCGTGCGGTCTACACAGATACTATAATCATCATAACTGTTTTAATGATTCAGTAAAACATAATTTCTTGCTAAGTAAGTTATATATATATCCACGTTTTTATTCAACAAAAAAAAACGTTATGTGATGGTATGTTATAACTGGCACCAACTGCAAATAAATGAAAGTTAAAACGGTGATGATGATGATGATGATAGTATCCGTGTAGACCGCACGATATAGTAAGCACCGAAAAATGTCATCTAGATTGATCCCCAGAAATCGTTATATTGCAATATTTACATGCTGTAAGAATACAGTTTAGGCCTGGCATTATTACTTATATTGCAATATTACATGCTGTAAGCCTAAACTGTATTCTTGGCATTATTACTGCGTACATTATTTATTAAATTTTAAAACTGTAAATTGCATTCGGATTTCCCATGTAAATCGGGTATATGTGTTTCGATATCTGATGATATAAGACAACACACTTTTTATGTTCTTCATATTGTTACGTCTCTGGTCGTTGGTTAATTTCCCTTATAATTTCTTTCCGATGAAACTTTAGCGATACAAGTCCTTTTTTAAATAATACTGGTTTATTCTTTCTCAATACAACTCTGCAATACACTTAATTTCCACAGTCACTTTAACTTAAACACACGCTATAATTCACAACGATTCACGCACTTTACTTACGGTTACTACCGCGCTTGACTCAATTTTCCGTCTCTGTCTCTGCCTGTCTGCAATTCAATTCCGATTAATTGTCTCGCTTTATCTGGCGCGCTTATATACAGGAATAGAGGGCGTCTAGCAAATACTGGATTATTCGTGATGTTCCCCGATCCTTCTAGATACTCATTACGTGTTACCAGCGTCACGTGACTTCCGCTGTCGTAACACTATAGTTGTTGTAAGATGAAACACTATTCTAATTAGGTTGAAAAACAGCAGATAACAACGTAACTTTAAAAGCTACAACACTGAATGATATATCATTCGAAAGATAATTTCCTATGTATTTGCTATCAAAACCAAATTTCAGAAACGTTGCACAGTTCATGTTTATATTATGGTTTTATTTCTCCCGTTTTCAAAGATAACAGAAATTGGGATGGGGCTGGACAGGGGTAATGTAGTTGACTACGTCAGCCAATCGAGCGAGTCATAATCCAAAACCTGGAGAGATGCGACAGAAATGTACCACTGGATGTTTCATGATTTGTACATATTAAAAGATGAGATACGGAGTAGGCCTTTCAAACATCAAACAGTCTCACGTTCTGCACGTGCTTGTAAGATATATTATTGTTCCTAAAACTTTGTGGAATGACAACTAAGGGTTCGACTAATTAGATGATGTAATGATGGTTCCTGAATACCGTTTCTCTGTTTTCCATAAGAATTAGCACAAGATATTCTATTATGTTTTAATTGTTGTTATTTCTAAGGGTTTTTGATGTAAGAGAGGTAGAAAAAGAAAAAAAGATGGCGGTGTGATATAGTTTAATAGTCTCGAGTAAACTCATTATGTGACGTTATCATATTATAAGCGAGCCTGTTTTAACGAATCAATTATCTGAGTTTACGTTTTATTCAACGTTTACACACGAGTTATCTCACTAACCATTAGCAATAAAAATGTATTGTTAGATAAGATAGTTCAGTAGAATATGAGAAAAATATTCATACTACTCTATACTACACTATTACTTTACTACACTACACTATTACTTTACTACACTACACTATTACTACACTCCACTACTACTTTACTACACTATACTATTACTATACTACACTACACTATTACTACACTACACTACTACTTTACTACATTATACTATTACTGTACTACACTACACTATTACTACACTACACTACTACTTTACTACACTACACTACACTATTACTTTACTACACTACTCTATACTACACTACACTACTACTTTACTACACTACACTACTACTTTACTACACTACACTACACTACACTACTACTTTACTACACTACACTATTACTTTACTACACTACACTATTACTATACTACACTACACTATTAATATACTACACTACACTACTACTTTACTACAC
>NW_013742741.1:0-2176 GCF_000517525.1 Limulus polyphemus
AATACGATGGGAGAGCACCATGGGGAGCATATTGAGCACAGTTTGAGCTACTGGCAGAGATGAACGGATGGACAGAGGAGCAGAAAGCACTATATCTGGCAACGAGCTTGAAGGGACAACCACTGGAAATACTTGGACAGTTGACAGCAGCCGACAGACACAATTATAGAACACTGGTGTCGGCTCTAGAACTCATTTACAGAACCCAAAATCAGTCAGAAGTCTACATGGCTAGGATTAGGATGAGAGTACGTGCTAAAGGGGAGAGTCTGCTAGAGTTGGCACAGTACTTCGAAAGCATGGTACACAAGGCCTACCAACTGCACCATCTGATCTCCTCAAGTTGTTCCTGAGGGATCAGTTCGTAAATGCCTTGGACAGTCCACAACTTAAGATACAACTGAAGCAAGCACACCCCTCTACCATGCAGGATGCAATGGCCAGAGCTCTCGAATTGGAATCCTACGTTAAGTCCAGCACATAGGTACCGAGGTTGGTACAGTCATCTGGATTCAAGGCCAGAAAAGGTCAGCTTTCAGAGAGGGTTGAGGGAATGTAACAAACCTGGGCACAAAAGAGCTCAATGCTGGAAACTTCAGCACAAGTGTGATGAAACAGCAGGAAAGGCTGCTATCCAGAAAGACTGTTGGAACTGTGGGGAGCAAGGACATCTGAGGAGCGAGTGTAAGAAAAATATCACCAGTAAGTCAGCTTCGGGAAACCAGTAGTGGTTGGTGCTAAAGGACGCCCATCAACCTCAATCGTGAAAGTCCCAACAGCTAGGTGTAAAATGGCAAGCACATATAGTATCTACGTGACAGGGAAGCTGGATGGCCAATGGTGCAATTTTGTCGTAGTTACTGCATCTCAGCAAACCCTTGTGAGCATCAAGATGCTGGATAACAAAGGAGTACCAGAAGCTATACAGAAGCTCTGTGGTGTGACAGGACATTCTGCAAGGTTGTGGGGACCAGTGTGGGTAACTATCGAGCTCATTGGCATGAAAAACAAACAGAAAATATACTTGGCTGACATTGAAGACCAATGCATATTAGGATTGGACTATCTATTACCGAGGAAGTGTGTGGTTGACTTCGATAGAATTATGATTAGAAACAACAAAGTCCATAAGTGTTGCTACATCCATTGATCTAAATGTCACAGCACTTAAATCAACTACAATACCCACTATATCAGAGAAGATAATTTGGGGTAGGATAAAATAACATCCCTATGGAAGCCCAATGCTTGTAGAAGGCCAGCGGATTTGAAGATTGGAAGGTCACTTGTAGCAGGTCGTCAAGTAGTACCTATAACAGTGGCCAATTTCTCTAAATGTGAGCAGACACTTAAGGAAGGGGCATTGTTGGGTGTGTGCCAGGAGGTACAGCTAGTCAACGTTAAAGTAAGGAATACAACTGTAAATAAAGGACATAAACTTCCAGAATATTTGACTGACCTCTATAAGAAGAGCATAGTACATTTGTCATCATCACAGGCTCTTCAGGTAAAAGAACTTTTGGCAAATTATGCTGATGTCTTTTTGAAAGGAGATCATGACCTCGGCTGCACAAACCTGGTAGAGCACAAAATAAACACAGGCAATCACCGTCCAATAAAGATCCCAGCAATGTCTGCAGTCATTTTTGCAGGGTCGTCGGCTCAGTCCATCAGGATTACCATGGGATTTTCCTTCTCTATATTCAATATTATAATTATACTGGTCTATTTTTCCGATCCAGCGTGCTAGTTGTCCCTCTGGGTTCTTTAATGATCTAAACCAGCGTAATGCAGCATGGTCTGTCCTGATGGTAAACCTTGCACCATAGAGGTAAAGGTGGAAATATGTCATACTCTTTACTACAGCAAGGAGTTCCCTCCGTGTTACATAGTACTTCTACTCTGGTGTACTCAAAATCCGACTGAAGTAGGCTACAATATGTTCGTTTTCGCACTCTTTCTGAGACAATTCTCCTCCAATTCCGACATTACTAGCATCACAATCCAGTATGTACGGCAGTGAGGGATCTAGAAGCTTTAAGAGTGTAGCAGAGGTCAATTTTTCTTTCAACGTTTTGAAAGAATGCTGGCAAGAGACAGTCCATTCAAACTTCTAGCCTTTTTTAGTCAAATCATGTAGTGGAACAGCTATAGTTGCAAAGTCCTTCACAAACTT
>NW_013742742.1:0-5157 GCF_000517525.1 Limulus polyphemus
TTGTACTTTTAAGAAAACAACCAAAATATATTATAATTTCCAAAACTAAATAGGTTGGTATTATGTATAGTCAGCCTGAAATACATTTAATAAAATAAATGGAAGGGAACGACTAGACGAATAGCAACCAATTGATTACAGCTCTTTGACGAATAGTGAGATGAAGTTTCATAGTTATAACACCTATACCTATGTGCAGAATGAGAACACTCGGCCAAACCCTATCTCAAGGTATATTTGAAAAATGTATAGTTTCTACAATTTGACAAGACTAGCACTGTACTGTACTATTTTTGTCTCTTTTCTAGGTTTCACGTCATCAAGTATAGCAGTGTATTTTTCTAGTTCCATAAATGACCATTTGAAATATATACTAGTTTACTAATTGTCCCATTATCAAGTCTGGTGCTGTATTATTATTCTAGTTTACTAAATGTTCACTTTTCAAATCTAGTACAACGCTGTTCTATTTCACTAATGTCTATTAGCTAAGCCTATTATTGCTGTGTAAAGGCGAAAATGTTGGAGGAATTTAGCAGTGTTACTGCATTGTTTTTGGAATACAATAAGAATAAACAGTGATATCACTTTGTTAAGTAGATCAAAAAGGCTGGCTGGCCATGCCTTATGGTTCGAGCACTCTGGTCACAATCAATTTGTTGTGGAAACGAAACTTGTCACTGCCCTTTCTGTTTTGTAGTCGTTATAATGTGGTGGCCTATTCCACTATCCGTTCGAAACAGAGTAGCTCAAGTACAGCGGGTGATGTTGATTAGCTGCCTTTCCACTAGTCGATTACTTCAAAATCATGGACCTCTAGTTCAGATAGCCCTCTAGCAGTATTTCATGAAATTTAAGAAAAGAAACAAAAAATTGCAAAGATAGATAAATAACATTTCGAGGTTTTAAACTTGATGCAGATAGCTGCCAATAAAACTGAAATATTTTAAATAACCTCTGTAGGTGCAAAATACTATTTCATTATTTATGATCTGCTGTAATATACACGCTTGACTTACATTTTGATAAAGTGTTTAAATTTAAAATTAATGTAGAAAATTACCGCATAAGATACAAGGATGTTATCAATGTATTATTTAGTCAGACAAGATGTTTAAAATATCAAGATGTAAATGTGAATCCATCATTCAATTTATCACTTCTAACTGAGTTATACTGGTTTCAAGGAATTCCACCCATTATGATGAACGTCAGGGAATAGGTGATACTTTCATATCTACTTATATGTATATTAAAATGTGTTTACATATAATTCCTTCTTATTTACAACATGTTATCTTGAATTAAATTTTTGTTTGATTTTTTTTACTTCTGATAAAAATTTGTTTTCTCTATAATTTGAATGTGTGTGTATGGTTTTTATAGTGGCTTCCTCTTGTAAAAACAGCAACTTTTACACAAAGCTACAAATCATATTGTATGATAATCTAAATATTTTCAGTAACAGAGATCAATAATCGTGGAAAACGTACTTACTCTATAGCGACTCTGCCAACTTTAAATGACAAATATAACATAAATTATAGAGGTGGTCACCAACAAACATTATTGAATACATGAATAGAAGAAGTAAAAAATTGAATTCACTAGGTAGTGTGAGAAACGAAACCGAAACTGATATTTAGAGAATCTCTATATCCTAAAGATATGATTGAACGTAATAACTTACGTCTAATATTGAAGGTCCCAACCACCCAATACATAAAAAAAAATTAAATGTAAATATAACAATTACAGGAGATGTTATACTCCATCACATGAGAGTTAAACCATACCTTAAAAGCGGATTTTGTATTCGTTACAACAACGAATCACCGAAATATCTCTGTTTTAGTAAACAAAAAATGCAATGTCAAATAATACTGTCCTGCTTTTAGTACAGTAACGATCTTTGTGTTTCATCTATGAATTAAGGTGTTGGATATATAAGACTGTTTAGTGTAGGCGTTATTATTTAATTTATTTTGTGAGTTAATATTTAATTATTGTTTATGTTTTTAAGAGAGAAGTGTTCAAGATAGATGGCTTTAAAAGTTTTAGTTGTGACAAATTTCATTAGGGAACTCTGTACGAGTTGTAGATTGTGTTTGCATTTACATTTTCATCTAGACTTTACTAATATTGTTTACTTCACATTACTCGAGTCTTCGATATTTTTCTCGTTATCTTATTGTTAAATTATTGCGTCGCGTATTTTCTAGAAAAACCCAGGCCTCAGGGAACAACGCATAAATATAAGTGAGAACAAGTCAAGTGAAATAAAGCAGAGAAAAAGTCAAATGCAATTCAGTCAGAAAACAGTTAGAGAACATGAAGTTAGCTGGTGTGCGAGTGATTAGCTGTAATGGGCGATATTTTAAAGTGACTTTCAAGTTTAATAGAGAAAAGGAGAATAATTTGTCTTATCAAAGGGTGTTCTAAAGCAATTGAACTCGTCTGTGTGGACTTTCAGGAAAAGGAGACAATTATTTGGAGTTAAGGACACACAACTGTGGTAACCAACGAGGTAGCGTAAGTGAATTGTTCACTGATACTATTGTGATAAGAGCAGAGAAAAATAGTTCATCTTGTCAATTGAATTCTAAAGTAATTGAATCAGCCTAAGTGGACTTTTGACAAAGAAAGAGACTTATTTTGAGAAAGAACTGTGATATCCATAGTATAAATAATTTTTGTATATAGTCTGACTTCTTTTGAATATATAATTTTAAAACAAGTGGATTGTGTGCTGTCCGCTTATTGTTCGAATTTAGCGCCAGCAGTTTCACAGACACCTACTATAAAAGAATCCAAGCCTATATACATAAAACCCTGAAATTTTGGCGAACCAGTCAGGATTATAGTGTGGTAAAAGGCGATAGAAGAAGACGTGAACTACAGCAGAAATAACTAGGCCTATTTACGCACAACTATATTGGTAGCAAAAATGGTGTAGTGATTACAATTACGCTGTATAACCATGTCAGATTTTGTTAAGTGGATTGAAATAGGTGAGCATCTTGGGTTAAAAGACAATGAACTACGAGAGTTTGTTAAACGACAATAAGAATTAGAGAGAGAGAAGAGTGGCAACAGAATAGAGAGGAGAAGAAACAGAGAAGACAGGAAGAAAGACTGAAAGAAAAAAATGAGAGAAAGAGAAGACTGGAAATAGAGAGAGAGAAAGAATAAGAGCGCAAACTGAGAATGAAGAAAAAGAGAGAGAGAAGAAACTGCAACTAGAGGAAATAAGAACACAAATCGAGATCACCAAGCCAGAAAGAAACAGGACCCAGGAATGACAATGGAGTCAGAACAGGCGACCCAAGCTGCCGAAATTTGATGAACAGAAAGGTGACATCGATGCTTTCCTGGAGTGATATGAAAGATAGCTCAAAGTCAGAACTGGCACAAAAGGGACTGGGCAGTCTGTCTCAGCTCACTGCTCATAGGAAAAGTTCTACAAGTATATGCAGGCATGACATCAGAAGATGTCATGGACTATGAAAAATTAAAAGTGACCTTGTTGAAACGATATAAACTTACTGAAGAAGGTTTTGTCAGAAGTTCGGGGAAGTCAAACCTGACACTGGAGAAACTGTATTTCAATTTGTGGCACGTCTACAGTGATACTTCACAAGATGGACTGACGTGGCCAAGTGTGAAAATAGTTTTGAGGGACTTTTGGACCTACTAATACGTGAACAGTTCATGAACACGTGCTCAACTGACATGTCACTGTTCCTAAACGAAAGAGCACCAAAATATGTGAAGGAGATGACCAAGCTCGCAGAATGGTATATGGAAGCTCATGGAGAGAGCATACGTTCAAAAATGTCCAGTTAAAGTCGAAACCAGTGATGCTGGACCAAAACCAGGAACTTTCCAAAGGTGACAGGAGATTAACAGATAAATGGGAGAAGAGATGCTGTATTGGTTATAAAATGGGGCACATTACAAAGGAGTGCAAGTTCATTACGAACAAACAACAGCAAAATCTGGAACTACCTACAAAGATAGGTACAAGAAAAATGTGACTGTCACCATGGATGCTACTGCCAGGAGAAACAGAATCAAGGAAACCCATCAGATTCACCACAAGAAAGAAGTGTCAATTTAGTTCATGACTAATGGTCAGCTAAAGTTAGCAAATGGATCTACAGTGCCAGTAGGGATTGGAGCATGTGGCAAACAGCGAGAGGTGATACCAAATCACAACATGCAAGTAGGTGAAGGATATGTTGGGGGACAACAAATTGAAGGTTCTACAAGATACTGGGTGCAGTAGTAGAGCAGTGAGAACCAGTCTAGTATCTGATAACCAGATGAAAGGCAAGGTATGCCTGTGTGTACTAATTGATGGGGCAGTGAGAAAGTTTCCCATAGTAAAAATAAAGGTGTATACTCCATATTATGTTGCATACCTTGAAGCCATGTGAATCAATATACAACTTGGTGATTGGAAACGCACCAGGTAGTAGAAATTTGGAAGAACTAGACAGAAAGAAGACTGATGTGGCATCTGCAGTCACCACAAGAGCTCAAGGGAAAAAGAGCAAGCAAGACACCAAGCCTTTTAAAGTGACATTCCGAATGTAAGGTCATAGGTTCATGGAAGGTGAAGGAAGTGCAGAAGAAAGACCCTTCTCTGCAGAAACTTTGGGGCAGTGCCTGAGAAAAAGTCCAGCACAATACAAAGAGGAAAAGAGACTTACCAAACAGAGGACCAGAAAGACCTATCAAAGAAGTTCTACTGGGGAAGCCAAACTCACCAAAGGCAGTCAGAAACACTTCTATAACAAGAAGGCCTAGGACCGACGTTTCAAGATCGGACAGGAGGTCTTAGTTCTGCTACCCACAGCCAATAACAATCTCACCCGGCAGTGGAAAGGACCTTTTGCAGTACAGGAAGTGGCCAACAGAATGCACTATAAGGTAAAAATGGATGGGAAGATGAGGTACTTCAAGAGGGAAGAAAGCCTTACGGGTGCACCTCTTGAGGTACATATTGATATGGCAGATGTGGCTGTCATAGAAGCAGAGTCTGAATAATCGTTATAGAAGATAAAGGCCTACTATCTCTAAGACCACTGGGTGGAGATGACATGTAGAAGGACGCCAACGTAAGTGAAGAACTGACTAGCAAGAAGAAAGAGG
>NW_013742743.1:0-5080 GCF_000517525.1 Limulus polyphemus
AACTAAAAAGTATTATAACTCTTCTTATAACAAAATTTTTAATATTACCCTTTCATTCTTTTTTCCATTTGATAATTTTGATTTTAGTTTATTTCTTGAAATGACAATTTAATTAAACTTCTCTTTTCTTGCATGTTTTCATTGCAGTCTAAAAAAACTGTTTTTTCCTCTGTTATCATAATTTTAAATAATAATAAATAATCCGAAATCATTAGTTTTGTCGATAACAGATGGCAGTAAATGCAACTCAATTTTACTATAGTTGTATTTTTCGTCAAGAGATGTCGATAAATGCTGAAACTATTTCATAAAATGTTTTCTGTATAATAGATGGCAGTAAAAACAAAACAAAAATATTTTTATTGCAATTGTTTGGAAGCAAAATAATCGGCTCTAAGACAATTCTTTTTAACGATATTTTGCATTTATTTGAATTCTTTTCATAAATACTAATATTTATATTTAATTTTAATTTGCAAATATTTCATATTTTTCTACTAATATATATATATATATATTTAAAGAAAATTGTAATTATTTATTTTATTACGCTAATAATGAAACATCGCTTCGAGTAGCAATTGAAATTGTAATACCTTCCATAGAATTGTATTTACTGAAAATTCTGGGATATTTATCGAAAATACTTTTCATAAACACTAGTTAAAATCACATTGTTCTTGGTATTAACCAGCGACTTTGATTCATAATTAACTGATATAAAGAATTATGGCAATTAACTTTTGTGCCGTTTATTATCACAGTTTGGAAATACGAAAAGTACAACAAAAAACAGTTACGTTTATAAACAATAAATGGCAAAACGTTCAAAAATATCTTTATAAATTTCCGATTATTTGTTTTAGATTTAAGAACTTTGAGTGTAGTTTATTTCTTTTGATAATTGTTTAATTATAACTTGTCTTTTCTTGCATATGTTAAAGTAAATATAAAATGAAACTAAATTACCATTTATTAGAATTGAAATAATAATAAACAACCAATTACAAGAAATACTTTTATCGGTGAACGATAGCAGTAACAACGAACATTTAACACGCGTGAACAGTAATTGATAAATACTAATATTCAAACTTACTTTGAAATTATTACCATGGAATTATTTTGTTTATTTCAAATACTTTTGATAAATACTAACATTCAGACTAATTTTAATTATCCATAATATATCAACAAATCGGACTTGTTTATTTCGCTAATATTGTAA
Organism: Limulus polyphemus; assembly: GCF_000517525.1. Lineage (NCBI taxonomy): Eukaryota > Metazoa > Arthropoda > Merostomata > Xiphosura > Limulidae > Limulus > Limulus polyphemus. Next base: position 1,229 of record NW_013742743.1, read on the forward strand.
TGTATACTTAGCTCGCAACGCCATCTATTTCAGTTGAAATTAAATTTAAAATTGTATTACATTACAAGGAATTAGTAGACTTTACAGTAACGATAATTAATACGATTTTAAAATGTGTATTTTTCTTGTACGGTTTATTAACTTTTATTAAAAACGTATTTCTTTGCGAAATTCCATCTCCAATCACGTGTTCGTTGTGAAGCCTAAAGCTTGGTCTGTGCTTTAACCACCGCAGGTTTCGAGCACCCAATTTAAAGCGTCACAAATCTTCACACTTACCGATGAGCTGTACAGTTGGAATTTAACAATGGTAATAAATTCATCATTTGATTATATTTCTTACAGATTACTTATATATATTTGGTAACTATCTAACGACAGTAACGTTAAATAAACATTAGGACGTGATCCTATCGGTATATATATATATAAAAGTATTCTAATAATAACATTCAGGCCTATTGTATGTAGTTAAACAATAGCAGCCGATTAAAATTCACTTGTGAGGACATTATTCTCATGACTTCATTATGTTTTTATTCTACTCTCAAAAACAAATTACCTTTTATTTATTGTTAAGTTTAGTACACAGTAATATATCACTGTCCAGAATCATCAATTGTAGAGGGCGTTTATCTTGGTTATTGGACTAGTGTGGTAAAGATCAAATTAGAACACGTAAAAACTTGGTTAGTTATGATGGGATTAATATTAGGCTGGAAATAATATTGTTTTATGTGTAGATAAATTATTTTGTAGGTTATTTTAAAGTTATTTTGTTTTATGTTGAAAAATAAGTGATATTGTACTAATAGTAAAAGTATTTACTAAGTTAGTACTATTATTATTAGTACTACTAGGGTTAATGTTAAGACTGATAATAATAATAAGAGGCCTAACTCAACTAATGTCAGTGATACTGATAGTGTTTCATTAATTTAGGTTTGACAACTGTTATTTATTACAGTACAGAATTATCAACAGAAAACATTCTAGGCAAACAAAACATTTTATTTTTCAAAAAACAGAGCAATCCTGTAGACATTTCTCCAGAGCTACAGCTGCACTGTGCATTTTATTACACAAAATATCTTGTCATTGTTAACACTTCAATCTGTTACCTAATCCCAAACCTCCACGTCACTGTGGCCGATTTTATCTAGAATCAAACTAAGCCCATGGTTAGACACTGTATCAGTAACATTAAGACATAAGATCCTCAGTGGTCACTCACATGATCCTTTTCAACCATTATAATACAGTGATGTATAAAAAAATTACACAAAATAAAACACAGACAGACATGGATCATAAAATATATATAGACAAAAAGCCAGTAAAGCGAGAAGGGTCTTTAGTAGCCAGTAAGCTCTGCAAAAGTCTGGTCCAATTCAGTCGAGATGGTCTTGTATCTTTCCCTTTCGTGGACCAACTCATCTGCAATAAAGAGGAATATGAAATATTTATACAGTCCACACCATACATGATACAAGTCCAGAACAGTCCACACCTTACAGGATACAAGCCCAGAAATAACAAAAATATCTTTATACAGTCCACACCGTATAGGATACAAGCCCATAAATAACAAAAATTATCTTTATACAGTCAACACTGTACAGGATACAAGTCCAGAACAGTCCACACCTTACAGGATACTTGCCCAGAAATAAAAATTATCTTTATACAGTCCACACCTTACAGGATACAAGCCCAGAAATAAAAATTATCTTTATACAGTCCACACCTTACAGGATACAAGCCCAGAAATAATAAAAATTATCTTTATACAGTCCACATCTTACAGGATACAAGCCCAGAAATAATAAAAATTAGATAGCATTCAAAGAAAAAACAGTTTATTTAAATATCTTACATTACTCAAACAATGAAACTAAATATTTAAAAAGTTGTAATAATTTACAATTATACTTCTTTATATATATATATTATTGACTTTTTTATGAACACTTCATACATTACAAGTACAGGTGACAAAATGTAATCTCAATACCACCTTGATTGTGTTGAAACATCTGAAGTAGAAAAGTTAACCAGAACAAAGTCTACAAAGAAAGATAAGTAACTTGGAAAGGACCGAAAATTAAAAGTATATCTCTGTAAAAACCCTAAAAGAAGAGGTACATTTTCTGTAAAAAACCCTAAAAGAAGAGGTACATTTTCTGTAAAAACCTAAAAGAAGAGGTACATTTTCTGTAAAAACCCTAAAAGAAGAGGTACATTTTCTGTAAAAACCTAAAAGAAGAGGTACATTTTCTGTAAAAACCTAAAAGAAGAGGTACATTTTCTGTAAAAACCCTAAAAGAAGAGGTACATTTTCTGTAAAAACCCTAAAAGAAGAGGTACATTTTCTGTAAAAAACCTAAAAGAAGAGATACATTCTTGGAAGAAATTTAAAGATCATTGCCTCAAAACAAAAAGTGAAAAGATAGCAACATTCTATTAAGAGTGCACGCCCATCATGCTGTAAAACTTTTACTGTGGTATAGAATCTCAACTAACTTATTGCAATGTAAAAGGAACAACAAAAAATGGTATTCCCACTTTCATTCCACAATATCGTAATACTTGATATATTTTTTATCTACAAATAATCATCTGAGGTTAACTTAATATAATTAATAAATATATATATAGTTTGAGTAATTTATCAAGCCTGTTATTACGAGGTTGTGTAAGGCATGACCAACAAAGACCAAGCTGAAACAAAGAACATGTACATGCAATTGTTGCAACATCAACAATATCCAACTGAACCGAACATGATAATTAAAAAACAAAACTTGGGGATAGGAATCATGCAGGCCAACCTTTCACCATGCTGCAAGCACTACAATCACATGGAGGCAATGTCTTTCAGAGTAGTTTCCATTTCTTCCTGGAGAAGGTGGCTCTTTTCGCGTTCCTCCATCAAATCGTCTGGAATAAAAGATTACACCCAGTTCTAAAGAATTCATTAATTGTTATTTTGGATCTCCAGGAATCATAGAAATATTTGGTATATAAAATCAATAGGAAAAATTGGGTTTGATGCCCAACTTTTATACTTTTGTCTGAATTTGACGTGATCTAACATGATAAAATTCCATCAAGGTTCAGAGGTTTCATCTAATTAATGATCACACTTGTATTAACAATATGCAGAAATATATAAATATTGTAGCAACTGTGAGAAACAAACTAACATTTGGAAAACAGATTTGTTGATTCTTCTTTGCTACTGGTTGATGTTCCTCACCTTCTAGCAATAAAATTTTACGAAAAAACAAAAATAACACTAGCCTAACTAATAATGTTACAGACAAGAATAACACTAGCCTAACTAATAATGTTACAAACAAAAAAATAACACTAGCCTAACTAATAATGTTACAAACAAAAAAATAACACTAGCCTAACTAATCATGTTACAGACAAAAAATAACACTAGCCTAACTAATCATGTTACAGACAAAAAATAACACTAGCCTAACTAATCATGTTACAGACAAAAAAATAACACTAGCCTAACAATGTTACAGACAAAAGTAGATTATAAAAATATTATTACAATCACTCAATAATCTACTGATTATAACAATATTATTACAATCACTCAATAATCTACTGATTATAACAATATTATTACAATCACTCAATAATCTACTGATTATAACAATATTATTACAATCACTCAATAACCTACTGATTATAACTATATTATTACAATCACTCAATAACCTACTGATTATAACAATATTATTACAATTACTCAATAACCTACTGATTATAAAAATATTACAATCACTCAATAACCTACTGATTATAACAATATTATTACAATCACTCAAT
>NW_013742744.1:0-6448 GCF_000517525.1 Limulus polyphemus
ACCTTTCTATCTGTTTATCTCTCTACCTGTTTACCTCTCTACCAGTTTACTTTTCTACTCGTTTATCTCTCTACCTGTTTACCTCTCTACCAGTTTACCTTTCTATCTGTTTATCTCTCTACCTGTTTACCTCTCTACCAGTTTACCTTTCTATCTGTTTATCTCTCTACCTGTTTACCTCTCTACCAGTTTACTTTTCTACTCGTTTATCTCTCTACCTGTTTACCTCTCTACCAGTTTACCTTTCTATCTGTTTATCACTTTGCCTGTTTACCTCTCTACCAGTTTACTTTTCTACTCGGTTATCCCTTTACCTGTTTACTTCTCTATCTGTTCATCACTCTGTGTGTGACACTGACTAAGACAGTTACTTGACTCAAACGAAATACTTTTATATATATATACTTCGTTCTGTTTGCTCACACTGTGTTAATTTGTACTTCGTATGTTGTGGTGTATGTATATACCCAGTTATAAACACTATACACACACACACACACACACACACATATACATATATATATATACTACATTTCGTTAGCGTTAGCGATATCAATGTTTGGAATAAATCCACGAACGGTAATACATCACTGTACGGTTGACGTACCGATCAGTAACTTTAAGTGCTGCTATCACGAAATCGTGATCAAGATAAAAGCACCATGGAAACGAACAGAGACAATTCTTGTGCGTGCGAACTTGCGTACAGTTGTGTGCGAGGCCCTCTGAGACAAAGAGTGAAAATAGCGCTATTATTTAACATTTTAATCTCGTCTGCTGATGAAGAGGGGTCCAGAAAAATCCGTACAATTAAAATTTTGGACGTTTTCTGTATGGTTTCTAAAAAGTACGAATAACACAACTTTATCAGTGGTCGTCCCTAACCCAAAATTTAAAGTAACTGTTGGTATTTATCCCATAAAGTAAATAAAAAAAAATTAAATAAATATATAACAAAAATAATAATCACCTCTTAACACTGAACAACTGGTTGGTATCTCGTGTATCTCATTATTTAATTAATAACAGAACTGACATCAAAGAAATGCTTATGTTTTTAAACTAAAATATAACCTAAATCGTATATCAAACATTTTAAAAATTGTATTTCTATTGATGGCAAAACTACTTACAAAGCTATTTGCAACCGTCCATAATTTTTAATAACTGCCCAGAGGGAAGGCGGCAGTCAGCCCCACCCTACCATCCACGTTAAGGGATTAACTGTCATTCTTATAACACACATACGGCTTAAAATATGGGGAACTTTCTTTTTGTGTTGGATTAAAACTAAAACTTACTTTAGTGTGATAAGAACTACATTTGATTTTTTGTGGGAAGAAGATCGTAAACAACCTGTGGTAAAGTGGCATGTTTTACTTGTGGTAAAGTGGCATGTTTTACCAGTGGTAAAGTGGCATCTTTTACCAGTGGTAAAGTGGCATCTTTTACCTGTGGTAAAGTGGCATTTTTTACCTGTGGTAAAGTGGCATCTTTTACCTGTGGTAAAGTGGCATCTTTTTGGACTTGTAGTTCTGCAAAACAAAAACAAAAAAACGCAGTTCTGAGAGTCAACTTTTAACAGATATTTTTACAACTCTATAGAGAACCTGAATAGGACAACGCAGTTCTGAGAGTCAACTTTAACAGATTTTGTTACAACTCTATAGTGAACCAGAATAGGACAACATTATTCTGAGAGTCAACTTTTAACATATTTTTTACAACTCTATAGAGAACCTGAATAGGACAACGCAGTTCTGAGAGTCAACTTTTAACAGATTTTTTACAAGTCTATAGAGAACCAGAATAGGACAACGCAGTTTTGAGAGTCAACTTTTAACAGATTTTTTACAACTCTATAGAGAACCTGAATAGGACAACGCAGTTCTGAGAGTCAACTTTAACAGATTTTGTTACAACTCTTTAGAGAACCAGAATAGGACAACATTATTCTGAGAGTCAACTTTTAACATATTTTTTTTACAACTTTGTAGAGAACCAGAATAGGACAACGCAGTTCTGAGAGTCAACTTTAACAATTTTATTTACAGAGAACCTGATTAGGACACCACAAAAAACGCAATTCTGAGAGTCAACGCTTAACAATTTTTTTTAACAGAGAACCCGAATAGGACACCGCTATACCATTTTACAACAATATATTTGTAAATTTCTACAGAGAACCTGAATAAGAGGGACAATTTTCTGCAGAATGTATAATTATTTTTCACGTTTTACCACAACGATCAGTGATGGAAATGGGGGTACGCGCGGGTCGTGTACCTACTTCTCAGTTTGCATTTTTTTGGTTAAGTTTAGTACCACTGAAGATGTTTATTAACCCTATCGTCACGGGTCAAAGGCCATGTCATCGCGTTTCTTGACTTACATTCAAATTTTTATTGAACTACTATTTTATGAACTTATGTCAATAAGTTTGGTATCAAATTGTGGATTATAATTCAAATTTTAGTATTATGCATTAGTAATTTCTTAATTTAAAAGTGAATATAAAAACAAATTCCTAAATATCAATTTGTGTGTGTCACGTGGTATGTTGAATGTAGCTTTGGTTAAATATGATGCTTGTGATGTCCAAATACAAAGTCTATAGTTTTTATACGTGTTTGTAACGTTCTCAGAAATTCAGGCTATTGCATTGAATGTATCTGTTACCTGACGATGACCCACTCTCGATCGAAACGTTGTAATAATTTAAATCAGAATTTTCATCCTACAGGAGTTGTTCTTATTGTATATGTTAATTAATTAATTATTAGGTTACTCATCAGACATGATTTCCAAATTTATTCTAAGTATTTTATTGGTGGGACAGTGATATGTTTACGGATTTACAATGCTAAAATCTGGGGTTTGATTCTCCGCGGTGGACACAGCAATGTGACTTTGTTCGAAAAGAAAACAGGTATCATCCATAAACATGAAAATATAATTAACACGTAAATAATCTTTAGACAGAAATAGAGTTGTCGGTAACAGTAGAATTAATTAACAACTAAAGTTATATTACGATTCCCCTAAATTAGGTTATCTTTTAAAATCACGCCCTCTGTAGTTTAAATAATTTATCAATTAAATAAAAAGGAGTGAAATATTTTTCATAATAACTTTGTTTTTTTTTTGTTACTGTCCTCAACAGGAAAACGTTGCAAGAAGGTACTCTTAAATTGTAATTTTTTTTTAATACGTTCATTGCTTGAGCCCCCCTCCCCCCAGTGGCACAGCGATATGTCTGCGGCTTACAACGCTAGAATCTGTGGTGGACAGAGCACAGATAGCCCATTGTGTAGCTTTGTGCTTAATTACAAACAAAACAAAACAAACAAATAATCATTGTTTGAAGAGAGATAACCGTACGGTAACGGATATTTATGTAAGTTCACATACGTAGTCATATATTTTCAGCAACCCGATATAAATCTCATAACGTATCACACACCGAAGTCCGTACAAAACAACAATTTTGTAAAGTTAATTTTTTTTAATTATTTGGTGATAATAATTCGAAATGCAGTGTAAGTAAACGATAACAAATGAGTTTATTTCTATCTTAACGTTTTTACAATCTCCCTTCACCGTATGCAATTGTAGACCACATTTACAAGTGACGCTAATTGCACTACACTAATGTAAGGAATAAACTTACTTGTGCCACTTCACGGTTGAAATAAACAACAACAAAAAACACTGACTGATTCATTTAACCGTCTAGAAAAACACTATAATCTTCACAACTATATAATCTACCCTCGAAGTTACCAGAAAACTTAACGTTAAATTCTTTAGAATTTTCCATCGATCGATTTAATGCTATATATCGTTCATCACATTTTTTGTGTTTTTAAGATCTAACTTTGGCTTGAAGATGAATTTCTTCCTAATGAGTCGTGTTTCTGCTGGAATGGCATGGTAGATCAGAAATCGCCTGTACTAACCAGGAGTCTGATTACCATCAATTCTGTGTATATTATTGACACTGTTTGCTGAAATGCAGCCCAATACTTGTACTGATTCCCCACCACGATTCACTGTAGATGACGTTTGTACTGATTCCCCACCACGGTTCACTGTAGGTGGTGGGGAATCAGTACAAAAGTCATGGTTCACTGTAGATGACGTTTGTACTGATTCCCCACCACGGTTCACTGTAGATGAAGTTTGTACTGATACCCCACCACGGCTCACTGTAGATGACGTACACTAACTACGATGTTGTTCTCCTGTCCATGTCATCGAACAAACTGTTGTTGATTGTTGCCGGATAATTTAAACTTCGATTCAGCTGTAAAGAGCACAAGTTTTACTCATTCCTCTGTTCACGGTCCGATGTCCATTTCAGCTTACTTGTTTGGTTACTGTTTTCTCAGCAACGGTTTTTGATCATTTACACGCACATTAAAATCATATCCTATTGATGTGTATCTTAACGTTCTCGTGGTAGCATTTACACCTCTATTTACATCAAGATAGTTGACAATATCTGTACTCGAACATCAGTAAAATGACGTCACATACGGGACGCTTAACGTTGTAACTTGTACTGTCGTGACTTCAATAAAGCGTGCGCGTGCCATGAATCACGAGAAGAACTACTCACTCTGTAGGCCACAATACAGCATAACATATGAACTTGAAAAGCATGAAATATAAATATTTGTTACTCTTAATTTTGGTTTTATTTACTCTTGAAACAGGGCACTTTCGGGGACCCTACGGAAGTACATCTAGTGTAAGCTCGTGTAGGTTTAGCAGAAATCCTGTAGAAAGCTACCAGTTAAGGCAACAATTTTTATCTTAATAGTTATTTATGTATTTTAACTGTACCCGTAAATTTTATCAGGATGCAGAACACGTAATTCAAATGTTGATTCGCATTTAACTACAAAATGTTATACATTTTAAATCATACGAAAATTTGGATCACTGATTGTTGTCATAATAAAAGTTGGGTCCTTGATTGTTGTCATAATAAAAGTTGGGTCACTGATTGTGTCATAATAAAAGTTGGGTCCCTGAGAGCTGGCATAATAAAAGTTGGGTCACTGATTGTTGTTATAATAAAATTTGGATCACTAATTGTTGTCATAATAAAAGTTGTGTCACTGGATGTTGTCATAATAAAAGTTGGGTCACTGGATGTTGTTATAATAAAAGTTGGGTCACTGAATGTTGTTATAATAAAAGTTTGGTCACCCAATGTTGAAAGTATTTTTCCATAATGTCACAACTTGATATTTACAATGTTTTCATGTTATTCGGTATTTGTTTGTTACAATAATTAAATTAATTTTTTAAAGATAATTAGACAAATTAAACACCGACTGGTCCACAGAGGATGATGTATTACTTTCTCAAATTGAATTTTAGCCCACATTTCAAGATCTCCACCCGACCAATCCGACTTCGATGAACCGATTTACCCTATCTCAGACTCGTATGGTCTCGACGGGCCCAAGAAGGAACGAGAAAATAGCCTGGATCGAGAGGTCAAAGGCCACGTAACTGGTGAAACTGTAACCAATAGCCCTGCATCTGACTGCTATAATTCGCCAGCAGGGGTGGTAGGTAGTCAAACGGAAGAGATAAAAAATATTAGTTTCATGAGCGACAATAAAAGTAATAATGATAACGATGTCCAAAACAGCAGTACCAATTCAACCAATCGGAACTTAGGAGCTCATCAAAACGACGAGAATTCTCTAGGGTCTAAAAGACGTGGACCAAGGACCACCATTAAAGCCAAGCAGCTGGAAATGCTTAAAGCAGCTTTTGCTGCCACACCCAAACCTACACGTCACATCCGGGAGCAACTTGCACAAGAAACCGGTCTAAATATGCGTGTTATACAGGTAAGTTAAACTAATCTCTTGCTATGATTAAGGATAAAACAGACAGAAAAAAAGATAATTTCACGTCGTACAAAGGAAACCTAGCTCAAGCGAGTAAGCTGTGACTTTTTTTATTAAGAAATAAGGTTGGTAGTTTAATATAATAAGATATTGTTTCAATTTTATGTTAGCTGTTTCGTAGCAAATGTAATTAAATAGAGATTTAGGTCAAATCTCCATTTTTTTTTTAAGTTCCCAACTCACAAGTTTAGAAGCTGAGACGTAACAAATACTTGAAAAATAGGCTTAACGCTATTCGTTATAACACTCTAGATATTCTTACAGTCAATAAGAGATTGTATCCAATTTGTTATGCTGCATATAAAAATAAGCGGTTTTAAAAGCTATGTTGTAAATCAGAAACGTTTAACATTTACTTTAAACATGCCATCATTGTGGATCGTACAGTTGTATTGTCCTTTTACATAGTCTGAACTTTAAGCATGCCACCATTGTGAATCGTACAGTTGTATTGTCCTTTTACATAGTCTGGACTTTAAACATGCCATCATTGTGAATCGTACAGTTGTGTTGTA
>NW_013742745.1:0-5009 GCF_000517525.1 Limulus polyphemus
GTTTATTGTAAGTGGCTATTGTTCGGGACGAACAATACTAAGGAGAGGCAGTGTTGCGTCAGCCACTTCTCTCGAACCTTCGGGAATTGTCGGGAGATTACTAGATATAGGGTAGTCTGGTATATATATAAGAGGGTGACACGTGACGGAATAATGTGTGTAGGTAGTGAGTAATTGAAATGCAGTCAGAAAGTATTGTTGAAGTTAACGTTCGTTGTTAAAACGTTTGTTATAGAGCGACTGTTGAAAATAAGTGTATTGGTAAAGTTATATTCAGAAAGAATAAACCAGGTTTATTAAGTAAGGACTTGTGTCGCTAAAGTTTCGTCAGAACGAAGTAACGGAAAATCAATTAACAAATGGAGACGTAACAATATCCTAAAAGTACCATGGACATGAATGAAGATTTGTTGGCTTCAATTGTGGCTTATCTGATCAATGGTTGCAAGAATGCCCACATCCTGTTGTCAAACAGAACCATTGGTTTGTTTGTTTGTTTTGAATTTCGCGGAAAGCTACACGAGGGCTATCTGTGCTAGCCGTCCCTAATTTAGCAGTGTAAGATTAGAATGAAGGCAACTAGTCATCACCACCCACTGCTAACTCTTGGGCTACTCTTTTACCAACGAATAGTGGGATTGACTGTACCATTATAATGCCCTCACGGCTGAAAGGGCGAGCATGTTTGGTGGGACGGGAATTCGAACCCGCGACCCGCAGATTGCGAGTCGAGTGCCCTAACCACCTGGCCATGCTGGGGTGTTTGAAGTTAAGCACAAAGCTACACAATGGGCTATCTGTGCTCTGCCCACCACGGGTATCGAAACCTGGTTTCTAGTATTATAAGTCAGTAGACACTCCGCTGTGTCACTGTGGGGAGGGGGCATACTGCAGGAGCGTACTATAACATCGGCTCTTCAAATTCTGTTCCATTAATTTATTGTTTTAACATATACTTTTATGTATGTCCTTTTTACCCATTTGCTGATGCTCAACTGAATGTAAATCAACCTTTACAGAACGAAGCCATTCCAAACGTCCTTGTGGACATTGCAGTGTATCTGCGTTGGGTGGAGAACTATAAATCAGATCCATAGGTTGCTGCTCTTATTGTGTGAAAATCAGGAGGTTTAGGGAACAGTTAGTTGACTGTTGTTGTTCACTTTCATGATATGCCATCATAATATATAATGAGTCCTCAACAAAATTAGATAACTCAGGGTTAACATACTTAGAAATCATATGCTTGGAAATCTGTACCTCACATTCAATCAATAAGATGAAGTGCATGCACTTCACTATATCTAATACTACAGACAACTGGCTATTGAAGTTAACTCTTTCAGCCATGTGAATCTTTTCAGGTGTGCGAAAGCATAAAATCCATTGTTCAGCAACACATCTTGGACAGATTGCTCTAGCATGTCTGCCAGTGGATAAGCTTCAGATCACTTGATGAAATAATTTATGATGACCAGCACATACAAATTACCATTTCAATTTTGGGAGAAACCAGCAACTGGCTCAAGAGGACTACAAATATCTACCAAAGTTTCCCTGATGCAGCCAGCTTTTTCTGAGGGAAGTGCATGAGGTATAATGTTTATACCATTTGTCTTGACACAAATGCACCAAGCAAAACCAGTTTTTAGTGTTTGCAATATTGTTTGACACTACCTGATGCCCTTCAATTCTTGCATCATGCAATATCTGTCTTAGAGATCTGAGGACTACTAGTTGCATCACAGGTTCACTATCATATCTCAGTGGCTCATGACAATGGTATGGCATGCTATAACACACTCAGATATTGCATGCATCAGTACTATGTTCACCAGTTTGTGATGAGTGTGCATACTGCATGACAAGAACCACCAAAGTGAGGTCTGGGTTTTTCACTTTTTTTTCCACAACTTCCTTACTGGCCATCCATGATGTCTATCCAAATACAGTATTGTTACTGCTCATATGTTTCAACATCGTTGCTCTAGCAATGGCTTTACCTGTGCAGAACATTTATGAACAGACATAATCTCATGATTGGTGAAATAAATCATCAATATTCATGTGCTGTTGACTCATGCAGTGTTTTCAACAACAAAGTTGTATTCTTGAATTGTTGTTATTCAACTCGTAATCATGCTTTCCAGATTTTAAAAGATCATTAGCCCTTTCAGTAATGTATTTTCGACTTTATTGGCGAACTTCCTGCATACAAATAGTGGTGGTAATGTTTAACAAGAATTAAAACTGCAAGCAGTTATTTCTTTGCACAGGAACACTCATCATATAACTTGCACATGTAATCATATACTCTATATTATACAGTACTTGTTACAAAGCCATTTCAATTCCACTATCACTGATGTCTGCCTCCAGGATGAAGAGACAACTTTGACATGAGCCAACAACTGCTTCAAACAAGGTACGTTTTGAGGACTGGAACTTGTCTTCATTTTCTTATGAATATACAAAACATACACCAACCTCCATCCATGCAAAAAGTTGTGTAGTTATCATGGATAAAATGGCCACAGATTGTCAATAATATGACACAAAATATAGAAAGCTGTGAATTTCTCATTTAGCAGAAGGTATGCGCCAGTCCTAAACCACTGTAATCTTCTTATGGCCAGTGAACACAGAAAACAACAACAACTGTATTTCAGTGCACTCTCCTGGTTTAAATTTCAAGTCTATATCCTTGATGAATTGAAAACCATTCTCAAGTTCCTAGTTTCAGTTTGAAATGTGCGACTAAAGGAGAGTATATCATCGAAATCGATGAGACAGCTCATTCATTTAAATGCTCCACATGTAAAATCCAGTAGTCTTTTAAAGTGGCAGGTAAGTGCATTATATTGACCAAATGACATAACACAGAATTCATACCAGTTTTTACCGAGTGCTTATAGAAGTCTCAGGTCTATTTTAACCACCCCGTTTGACTTGTCCGTATCTGGAAATCAGATTGAATGTATTGAACCAAGGGATACCTTCTAATGTACCCAGACATTAATCTGTGTTGATGTGCACTGTCATGTTCAACTGTCTAGTCCTCAGAGAACCATGGCAAATTTTCCATTTTCTGACAGTTATCAATGAAGACAGCCAAACATTCTCTGCAAATTATATTACCCTGTCCTTTAACATCTACATAATTTCAATACTGGCTGTATATCTGATGCTCTCAAGAATTCATGTTGTTTTTTTGGACGTGTACCAACTGCAATGACATGTGATTGTTTTCTGGCCCAATCAACCATTTGATCCCACACAAATTCCTGCAAGCTCTCTGAACAATTCACTTTTCTGAGTTCAGCTGTTTTGCAAAATCCTTAACAAGACTTTGCATAATCTATAAATTCTGTGTTCATTATCAGATGTGATGCAGTGGCTGTACATTTAGCTAGTTGACTAGTTTGTATCACTTCTTTCTAATTTACCATACCGGTGATCATTCCACTTGGAAGCTGAATGTCTGTAGTTACACATTAGCATTAATACAATATCCCTGCTTGGACAGATCATAGTTTGAGCAAGTGAAGCATCCTTTCCAGACTGAAAATAGTGTTCAAGTGTTTTATTTGTTGATTCTCTCCCTGAAGCACATGGAAACAATGCACTAAACTGTATCTATAGTACAACACAAAATCCCGCTATACTACTTATACATTAAAGAAAATTACAACATCATTTTAGATGTGTATGTGTGCAGTCTACTGTTCTCAGGTCCAATCCTACTAGCACTGGATGTTTTGGTTGTTTGAAATGTAGTTCACATGTGTTACAAGAAAAATTAATTAATCAGTTCTACAGTAAGCTCATTCCTAACTTATAAGTGCCTGAATTCAGATCGAAACATCTACCTTCTTTCAGCATGAGATACTGCAAACATGAAATCACAAACATGCTTCCCCATTTATGTCTATCTTGCCATGTATGCCAAATGGCCAAAGTGATGGATTTCCATGGAGTAGTTGATACAAACAAGGTTGAGAAATGTTCTGACTGTTCCAGTATTCACTCAAATATCAATCTTATATCCATTTATCTGTATTGGCACATACCATCTAATGTCCAGTTCATGGTTCTCCAAACCAACCACCATAATGTTTAGTGCAAATTGATTGTTGCAACTGCCTAAGATGGCAGCTAGCTCCAATTCAACCTTTACTAGTTTAATCCAGTAGGTGGTGTAGCAGCCATTGCTCATTATAGACCTTCCTGCATCTGTTGTGGTGTAATACTGAATAGTACTCATGTATGATGATTCTCTGTGATGATAGGATAAGGAATTCCTGAATCCATTGACCACTCAAGCCACCACTGCAGCTGGGACTTTTTCCCTTAAACTCTTGACACCTTTAGAAGTCCAATTTTAGCTGCATTTGTGGACCAGAGAAGCCATGTTGTCCTATAGGCTGTATAGAAGCTGGTGGTTTACCCGTTTTCTGAGCCTTGGAGCTGCCACAGACATAGAAGGCTGTCTCAGAGCTAAGTCCATAGCTGCAGATGTGACCACTTCAAACTGCATTTCACGTAAACTGCTTTCATGAGAGATAAAAGATCTCTCAGACAAATGTGATGCTATATAAGTTTGCTTGGTAGCCTCTCTATGAACTTGTCAATGAGTATCTCATCACATTCAATGGGAGGCATGTTTTGGAATGCCTTCCTATGCAGTTTTCTTCAATTGTCTGCATAAGTGGCTAATTTGTCATAGAATCCCTGCCTTGAAATTTTGAGCTTGATACAAAGGATAGCCCTGTTCTACAAATGGTCGAATTTGCAGCTCATACCCATTGACAACTGTGTTTCAGTTATCAAGCTGCTCTGAGGTGTTGATCATAGATAGTTTATACTGTTGCGTCAGCGAGGTCACGTGACTAGTGTCACGCCACGTTTTCTAGAGATATCCTGTTCCTTCAAGAATGTGTTAGTCTTGTATATATATATAAGACGGTCAAAACGTGACGGGAACAGTGTAGTGAGTAATTGAACTGCAG
>NW_013742746.1:0-5876 GCF_000517525.1 Limulus polyphemus
ACAGTATTGATATATCCTTTTTCTTCTTATTGACAGGACACAGTATTGTTAAATTATGTTTCTTCTTATTGACAGTACACAGTATTGATAAATCCTGTTTTTTCTTATTGACAGGACAAAGTATTGTTAAATCTTGTTTCTTCTTATTGACAGTACACATTATTGATAAATCCTGTATCTTCTTATAAACAGGACACAGTATTGTTAAATCTTGTGGCTTGTTATTGATAGTACACTGTATCATTAAATGTTATGACTTGTTATGATAGTACACAGTATCGTTAAATCTTGTGTCTTTTTATTGATAGTACACAGTATCGTTATATATTGTGTCTTTTTATTGACAGTACACAGTATTGTTAAATTTTTATGTCTTCTTATTCACAGTACACAGTATTGTTAAATCTTGTGTCATCTTATTGACGTAAACAGTATTGTTAAATCTTGTGTCTTCTTATTGACAGTACAGAGTATTGTTAAATCTTGTGTCTTCTTTTTGACAGTACACAGTATTGTTAAATCTTGTGGTTTCTTATAGACGGTACACATTATTGTTAAATCTTGTGGCTTCTTATAGACAGTACACATTATCGTTAAATCTTTTGGCTTTTTTGTGATAGTACACAGTGTCGATAAATCTTGTGGTTTCTTATATACAGGACACAGCATTGTTAAATTATGTTACTTGTTAGTATCGTTAAATCTTGTGGCTTGTTATTGATAGTACACAGTATCGTTATTTCTTGTGGCTTGTTATTGACAGTACACAGTATTGTTAAATCTCGTGTCTTTTTATTGACAGTACACAGTATTGTTAAATCTTGTGTCTTCTTATTGACAGTACACTGTATTTTTAAATATTGTGTCTTCTTATTGACAGTTCACAGTATTGTTAAATCTTGTGTCTTCTTTTTGACAGTACACAGTATTGTTAAATCTTGTGGTTTTTTGTGATAGTACACAGTATCGATAAATCTTGTGGTTTCTTATATACAGTACCCAGTATCGTTAAATCATGTGACTGTTTAGTATTGTTAAATGTTGTGGCTTGTTATTGATAGTACACAGTATTGTTAAATCTTCTGTCTTCTTATTGACACTACACAGTATTGTTAAATCATGTGGTTTGTTAGTATCGTTAAATCTTGTGGCTTGTTTTTCATGGTACACAGTATCATTAAATGTTGTGGCTTGTTATTGACAGTACACAGTATTGCTAAATCTTTTGTCTTCTTATTGACAGTACACAGTATTGTTAAATCTTCTGTCTTCTTATTGACAGTACATAGTATCGTTAAATCTTTTGGCTTGTTAGTGATAGTTCACACTATCGTTAAATCGTGTGTCTTTTTATTGACAGTACACAGTATTGTTAAATCTTGAGTCTTTTTATTGTCAGTACACACTATCGTTAAACTTGTGGCCTGTTATTGATAGTACAGAATATCGTTAAAACTTCTGGCTTGTTATTATCGTTAAATATTTTGGCTTGTTATTGATAGTACACAGTATCGTTAAATCTTGTGGCTTCTTATAGACAGTACACAGTATCGTTAAATAATGTGGCTTGTTAGTATCGTTAAATATTGTGGCCTGTATTGATAGTACACATTATCGTTAAATCTTGTGGCTTGTTATTGATAGTACACATTATCGTTAAATCTTGTGGCTATTATTGACAGTACACAGTATTGTTAAATCTCGTGTCTTCTTATTGACAGTACACAATATTGGTAAATCTTGTGTCTTCTTATTGACAGTACTCTGTATTGTTAAATCTTGTGTCATCTTATTGACAGTAAACAGTATCATTAAATCTTGTGTCATCTTATTGATAGTGCACAGTATCGTTAACTCTTGTGGCTTGTTAGTGATAATACAAAGTATTGGTATATCTTGTGTCTTCTTATTGACACTACACAGTATCGTTAAATCTTTTGTCTTTTTATTGATAGTACATAGTATTGTTAAATCTTGTGTCTTCTTTTTGACAGTACACAGTATTGTTAAATTTTATTTTTTTATTGATATACACAGTATTGTTAAATCTTGTGTCTTCTTATTGATAGTACACAGTATCGTTAAATATTGTGTTTTCTTATTGATATTACACAGTATCGTTAAATCTTGTGGCTTATAATTGAAAATACTCTGTATTGTTAAATCTTGAGTCTTTTTATTGATAGTACACAGTATTGCTAAATCGTGTGTCTTATTATTGATAATACACAATATCGTTAAATATTGTGGTTTCCTAATAACAGTACACAGTATCGTTCAATCTTCTCGCTTGTTAGTATCGTTAAATTTTGTGGCTTCTTATAGACAGTACACAGTATCGTTAAATCATATGGCTTTTTAGTATCGTTAAATCTTGTGGCTTGTTATTGAAAATACACAGTATCGTTAAATCTTGTGGCTTTTTTTGATAGTACAAAGTACTGTTTAATCTTGAGTCTTTTTATTGATAGTACACAGTATTGTCAAATATTGTGTCTTATTATTGATAATACACAATATCGTTAAATATTGTGGTTTCTTATAGACAGTACACAGTATCGTTCAATCTTCTGTCTTGTTAGTATCGTTAAATTTTGTGGCTTCTTATAGACAGTACACAGTATCGTTAAATCATATGGCGTTTTAGTATCGTTAAATCTTGTGGCTTGTTATTGATAGTACACAGTATCGTTAAATCTTGTGGCTTCTTATTGACAGTACATAGTATTATTAAATCTCGTGTTTTCTTATTGACAGTACACAGTATCGTTAAATCTAGTGGCTTGTTATTGATAGTACACAGTATCATTATATCTTGTATCATCTTATTATATCTTGTTAGTGATAGTATACAGTATCGTTAAATCTTATGTCTTCTTATTGACACTACACAGTATTGTTAAATTTGGTGTCTTCTTATTGATAGTACACAGTATCGTTAAATCGTGTGGCTTATTATTGATAGTACACAGTATCGTTAAATCTTGTTGCTTGTTATTGACAGTACACAGTATTGTTAAACTTGTGGCTTCTTATAGAGAGTACAAATTATCGTTAAATCTTTTGGCTTGATAGTGATAGTAAACAGTATCGTTAAATCTTGTGGCTTGTTATTGATAGTAAACAGTAGCGTAAAATCTTTTGGCTTGTTTGTGATAGTACAGAGTATCTTTAAATCTTGTGTCTTCTTATTGACGTACACAGTATTGTTAAATATTGTGTCTTCTTATTGACAGTTCACAGTATTGTTAAATCTTGTGTCTTCTTTTTGACAGTACACAGTATTGTTAAATCTTGTGGTTTCTTATAGACGGTACACATTATCGTTAAATCTTGTGGCTTCTTATAGACAGTAAACATTATCGTTAAATCTGTTGTCTTTTTTGTGATAGTACACAGTATCGATAAATCTTGTGATTTCTTATATACAGTACACAGTATCGTTAAATCATGTGACTTGTTAGTATTGTTAAATGTTGTGGCTTGTTATTGATAGTACACAGTATTGTTAAAGCTTGTGGCTTGTTTTGATAGTACACAGTATCTTTAAATCTTTAGTCTTTTTATTTATAGCACAAAAAATGGTTAAATCTTGTGGTTTCTTATAGAGAATACACAATATCGTTAAATCTTGTGGTTTCTTATAGAGAGTACACAGAATCGTTAAATCTTGTTGCTTGTTAGTATAGTTAAATTTTGTGGCTTTTTATAGACAGTACACAGTATCGTTAAATTATGTGGCTTGTTAATATCGTTAAATCTTGTGGCTTGTTATTGATTGTACACAGGAACGTTATACCTTGTGGCCTGTTATTGACAGTACACAGTATTGTTAAATCTTGTGTCTTCTTATTGACAGTACACAGTATCGTTAAATGTTGTGGCTTGTTATTGATAGTACACAGTATCGTTAAATCTTGTGGCTTCTTATTGACAGTACATAGTATTATTAAATCTTGTATCTTCTTATTTACTGTACACAGTATCGTTAAATCTAGTGGCTTGTTATTGATAGTACACAGTATCATTATATCTTGTATCATCTTATTGATAGTGCACAGTATCGTTAACTCTTGTGCCTTGTTACTGATAGTACACAGTATTGTTAATTTTTTTGTCTTTTTATTGATAGTACCCAGTATTGTTAAATCTTTAGTCTTTTTATTGATAGTACACAGTATTGTTAAATCTTCTGTCTTCTTATTGATAATACACAATATCGTTAAATCTTGGGGTTTCTTATAGAGAGTACACAGTATCGTTATATCTTGTGGCTTGTTAGTATCGTTAAATTTTGTGGCTTCTTATAGACAGTACACAATATCGTTAAATCATGTGGTTAGTTAGTATCGTTAAATCTTGTGGCTTGTTTTTGATGGTACAAAGTATCATTAAATCTTCTGGCTTGTTATTGACAGTACACAGTATTGCTAAATCTTGTGTCTTCTTATTGACAGTACACAGTATTGTTAAATCTTGTGTCTTCTTATTGACAGTACACAGTATTGTTAAATCTGGTGTCTTCTTATTGACAATACACAGTTTCGTTAAATCTTGTGGCTTCTTATTCACAGTAATAGTATCGTAAAAATATTTTGGCTTGTTAGTGATAGTACACAGTATCGTTAAATCCTGTGGCTTGTTATTGATAGTACACAGTATCTTTAATTCTTTTGGTTTGTTAGTGATAGTACACAGTATCGTTAAATATTGTGTCTTCTTATTGACAGTACATAGTATCGTTAAATCTTATGGCTTGTTAGTGATAGTTCACAGTATCGTTAAATTGTGTGTATTTTTATTGACAGTACACAGTATTGTTAAATCTTGAGTCTTCTTATTGTCAGTACACACTATCGTTAAACTTGTGGCCTGTTATTGATAATACACAGTATCGTTAAATTATTTGGCTTGTTATTGGTAGTACACATTATCGTTCAATCTTATATCTTCTTATTGACACTACACAGTATTGTTAAATCTTGAATCTTTTTATTGATAGTACACAGTATTGTTAAATCTTGTGTCTTCTTATTGATAATACACAATATCGTTAAAACTTCTAGCTTGTTAGTATCGTTAAATTTTGTGGCTTCTTATAGACAGTACAAAGAATCGTTAAATCATGTGGCTTGTTAGTATCGTTAAATCTTGTGGCTAGTTATTGATAGTACACATTATCGTTAAATCTTGTGGCTTGTTATTGACAGTACACAGTATTGTTAAATCTCGTGTATTCTTAGTGACAGTACACAGTATTGTTAAATCTTGTGTCTTCTTACTGACAGTACACTGTATTGTGAAATCTTGTATCTTCTTATTGACAGTACACAGTATTGTTAAATCTTGTGTCTCCTTATTGACAGTACATAGCATCGTTAAATCTTGTGGCTTGTTTTTGATAGTAAACAGTATCGTTAAATCTTGTGGCTTGTGATTGATAGTACACAGTATTGTTAAGTCTTGTGTCTTCGTATTGATAGTACATAGTATCGTTAAATCTTTTGTCTTCTTATTGATAGTACAAAGTATTGTTAAATCTTGTGTCTTCTTATTGATTGTACACAGTATCGTTAAATTTCGTGTATTCTTATTGACAGTACACAGTATCATTAAATCTTGTGTCATCTTATTGATAGTGTACAGTATTGTTAACTCTTGTGGTTTGTTAGTGATATTACAAAGTATTGGTATATCTTGTTTCTTCTTATTGACACTACACAGTATCGTTAAATCTTTTGTCTTTTTATTGATAGTACATAGTATTGTTAAATCTTGTGTTTTCTTATTGATATACACAGTATTGTTAAATCTTGTGTCTTCTGATTGATAGTACACAGTATCGTTAAATATTGTGTCTTCTTATTGATATTACA